>NW_028317904.1:1680000-1832500 GCF_062004578.1 Staurois parvus
CCTCCCTTTTCTAAGCCTGGGTAACAAGTTATAAAGCTTGATACATGTGTAAACGCCTAAAATAAACAAACAATTCAATCACCTGCATTCACAACTGAGCAGAGTGTATTCCTGGTGATTCTGAAGACCTGTACTTAAAGCGTTCGTAAACCGCAGCTTTTAAACCCCCCCCCCATAAAACCTTGCAAGAGAATGGTATAATGTGCTAGTATGCATCGCATACCAGCACAATATGAAGTACTTACCTTAAAACAAAGCCCTCCAGCCCTGCGCTGTCACCGCTGACAGGGCTTCCATCTTCACCCAGTGTTCTTTCCGGTCCTTCCGTCCATGATGATGTCACTCCAGTGCATGCGTACAAGAGTTTCGGATGCAGTACGGAGCTCTGAAGGGATGGCACAGGTATGCCATCTCTTCAGAGTACATGCATCGGTGACATCACTGGCTTCATATAATGTGAACATCTCAAACTGTGCAAGTTTAGGAGCTCTTCACTGTACTTATAGGTAAGCCTTATTATAGGCATACCTGTAGGTACAAGTTCTAAGAGAGACTTTACTGCCACTTTAACTGCACACATGCCTGCCCTGGAACTAGCGTTTTTTGCTAATTTTTGAAGCTTTCAGCACTCTTTGGCCATGACAGGGTTAACCTTGTATGGTCCGTGGCTTTACACTGGGGAAAATTATTATTTGATCTCCTGCAGTTTTTGTAAGTCTGCCCACTTACAAAGAAATGAAGGGTCTATAATTTTTTATTATAGGTGTATTTTAAATTATAGAGACAGAACATCAACCAAGAATCCAGAAAAAACACATGATACAAATGTTATTTTCTTCACTGAACTGCAACTCAATTTATAAGTATTTGATCCCCAAGCAAAACATGACTAAGTACTTGGTAGAGAAACCCTTGTTGGCAAGCACAGAGGTAACATATTTCTTGTAGCTGGTTACCAGGTTTGCACACATCTCAGGAGGGATATTGGTCCACTCTTCTTTACAGATCTTCTCTAAATTGTTAAGGTTTCTTGGCTGTTGCTTGGCAAACCGAAGTTTCTGCTCTCTCCATAAATTTTTTATAGGATTAAGGTCTGGAGACTGGCTAAAGCCACTCCATGACCTTAATGTGCTTCTTCATGAGCCACTCCTTTGTTGCCTTGGCACTAAGTTTTTGGTCATTGTCTTGCTGGAAGACCCATCCATGACCCATTTTCAGTGTTCTGGCTGAAGGAAGAAGGGCCTCATCCAAGATTTTACAATACATGGACCCTCAATGAGACAAAGTTGCCCTGTACCTTTAGCAGAGAAACAGCCCCAAAGCATGTTTCCACCTCCGTGCTTGACTGTAGGGATGGTGTTCTTGGGGTCCTAGTCAGCATTTGTCTTCCTCCTCGACACGAGTAGAGTTAATGCCAAAGAGCTTAATTTCTCCCAATCATTCTCTGAATCATTTAGATGTTCATTGGCAAACTTCAGACGGACCTGTACATGTGGCTTCTTGAGGAGGGGGGCTTTGCAGGCGCTGTAGGATTTCAATCCATGACGGCGTATTGTGTTATCAATGGTTTGTTTGGTGACTGTGGTCCCAACTTCCTTGAGATCATTCCTCCCGTGTACTTCTGGGCTGATCGCTCACTTTTCTTATGACCATCCTTACCCCATGAGGCTAAATCTTGCATGGAGCTCCAGACTGAGGGTGATTGATGGTTATTTTGTAATTCTTCCATTTGTGAATAATCGCTCCAACAGTTGTCTCCTTCTCACCAAGCTTCTTGCCAATGGTCTTGTACCCATTCCAGCCTTGCAGGTCTACAATCTTGTCCCTGATGTCCTTGACAGCTCTTTGGTCTTGCCCATGATGGTGAGGTTTGAATGGAAGAAAGATTGCGGACATGTATCTTTTATACACCTAACCAGTTGTCCGTAGGAGCACCTTCTTAAATTGACAGGACTAGTCTGTGTACCACAAGAGCACATAGCCAGTCTTTGGGAGCCAGAATTATTGTTAGTTGGTAGGGGATCAAATACTTATTTTACTCACTGAACTGTAACTCAATTTAAAACATTTGTTACATAGCTAGTCTGGCTAAAAAAAGACAAACGTCCATCCAGTTCAACTATTAAAAAAAAAAAAAGTTATAATCCTATACCCACAGCTGATCCAGAGGAAGGCAAAAAAACCCAGCAAAGCATGATCCAATTTGCTCCTGCTGGGAAAAAAATTCCTTCCTGATCCCCTGAGAAGCAATCAGATCAGTTGATCCCTGGATCAACTTTACCTATAAATGTTAGTATCCAGTTATATTCTGTGCATCTAAGAAAGAATCCAGGCCTTTTTTAAAGCAATCCACTGAGCTGGCCAGAACCAACTCTTGAGGGAGTCTATTCCACATTTTCACAGCTCTCACTGTGAAGAAACCTTTCCGTGTTTGAAGATTACATTTCTTTTCCTCCAGACGTAAAGAGTGCCCCATTGCCCTCTGTGATGACCTCAGGGTGAACAGCTCTACACCGAGTTCACTATATGATCCACTGATGTATTTATACATGTTGATCATATTCCCCCTTAAACTCCTCTTCTCAAGAAAGAATACATTCAGTTCCTCTAATCTTTCCTCATAACTGAGCTCCTCCATGCCTCTTATCAGTTTAGTTGCCCTTCTCTGTACTTTCTCAAGTTCCCCAATGTTCTTTTTGTGAATTGGTGCCCAAAACTGAACTGCATATTCCAGATGAGGTCTTACTAATGATTTGTACAGGGGTAGAATGATAACTCTCTCTGGAGTCTATACCTCTTTTAATACAAGAGAGGATTTTGCTCGCTTTAGAACCCGCAGCTTGGCATTGCATGCCATTATTAAGCTCGTGATCTACCAAAACTCCCAGATCCTTCTTCTCCACCATTGATTCCCCCAGTTGTACTCCCCCTAGTATGTATGATGCATGCGTATTCTTAGCCCCCAAGTGCAGAACCTTACATTTATCAACATTAAACCTAATTTGCCACATAGTCCAATTAAACAGTGCATTGAGGTCAGCTTGTAAATTGAAGACATCCTGTAAGGACGTTATTCCACTGCACAGCTTGGTGTCATCTGCAAAAACTGAAATGGAATTTTTAATCTCAGACCCTATATCGTTTATAAATATATTAAAAAGTAAGGGTCCCAACACTGAACCTTGGGGTACACCACTGACAACCTTAGACCATTCAGAGTATGAATCATTAACCACTATTCTTTGAATATGATCTTTTGAGCCAGTTATCTTCTTTTATTGTGTTTTTTTTCTGGATTTTTGGTTGATATCCTGTCTCTATCATTTAATATACAGTGCCTTGAAAGTATTTATACCCCTTGAAATTTTCCACATTTTGTCACGTTACAACAAAAAACATAAATGTATTTTGTTGGGATTTTATGTGATAGACCAACACGAAGTGTCACATAATTGTGAATTGGATTTTACAAATACTGTATTTTTTGCTCCACAAGATGTACTTCCCCCCCCCCCCCAAAAAAAGGGGGGGGGGAATGTCAGTGCGTCTTATGGAGCGAATATGGAGCAGCCGGTCCGGTATTCCCGTCGCCACCTTGTCAGAATACCGGGCCGGCCGCTCGGCTCTTCTCTGCAGCATATCCTTACCTGTTCCTCGGTCCAGCAATGTACAGTCTTCCGGCGCCGGCATCATTAGTGTGGGCATCCGGATGCCCACACTAAAGGGAGGACAACGCTGCGTAAGTGGGAGCGGGTACCTGTCAAATTCAGGTACCTGCTCCCCCTCCTTTCCCAAAGGTCTGCAGTCTCTTGGTCATCCCCTGGACTGTGTCCGCAGTCTCTGATCATCCCCTGGACTGTCTGCAGTCTCTTGGTCATCCCCTGCACTGTCTGCAGGCTCTCGGTCATCCCCTGGACTGTCTGCAGTCTCTCGGTCATCCCCTGGACTGTCTGCAGTCTCTCGGTCATCCCCTGGACTGTCTGCAGTCTCTCGGTCATTCCCTGGACTGTCTGCAGTCTCTCGGTCATTCCCTGGACTGTCTGCAGTCTCTCGGTCATCCCCTGGACTGTCTGCAGTCTCTCGGTCATCCCCTGGACTGTCTGCAGTCTCTCGGTCATCCCCTGGACTGTCTGCAGTCTCTCGGTCATCCCCTGGACTGTCCGCAGTCTCTCGGTCATCCCCTGGACTGTCCGCAGTCTCTCGGTCATCCCCTGGACTGTCCGCAGTCTCTCGGTCATCCCCTGGACTGTCCGCAGTCTCTTTGTCATCCCCTGGACTGTCTGCAGTCTCTTGGTCATCCCCTGAACTGTCTGCAGTCTCTTGGTCATCCCCAGGACTGTCCGCAGTCTCTTGGTCATCCCCTGTACTGTGTCCGCAGTCTCTGGTCATCTCCTGTACTGTGTCCCAGTCTCTGGGCATCTCCTGTACGGGGTCCGCAGTCTCTAGACATCTCCTGTACTGTGTCCGCAGTCTCTGTTTATCTCCTGTACTATGTCCGCAGTCTCTGGTCATCCCCTGTACTATGTCCGCAGTCTCTAGTCATCTCCTGTACTATGTACGCAGTCTCTGGTCATCTCCTGTACTATATCCGCAGTCTCTGGTCATCTCCTGTACTATATTCCGCAGTCTCTGGTCATTTCCTGTACTATGTCTGCAGTCCATTGGTTCAGAATATTTTTTTTCTCGTTTTTCTCCTCTAAAACCTAGGTGCGTCTTATGGAGCGAAAAATACAGTAAATATCTGAAAAGTGTGGTGTGCATTTGTATTCACCCCCCGAGTCTATACTTTGTAGAAACACCTTTCACTGCAATTACACTGCAAGTCTTTTTGAGTATGTCTCTACAAGCTTTGCACATCTAGAGAGTGAAATTTTTGCCCATTCTTCTTTGCAAAATAGCTCAAGCTCTGTCACATCGGATGGACAGCATCTGTGCACAGCAATTTTCATCTTGCAACAGAACCTCAATTGGATTTAAGTCTGGACTTTGACTAGGTCAAAGCACATGAATATGCTTTGATCTAAAACATTCCATTGTAGCTCTGGCTGTATGTTTAGGGCCGTTGTCCTGTGAGAAGGTGAACCTCTGCCCCAGTCTCAAGTCTTTTGCAGAGGTTTTCTTCTAAGATTGCCCTGTATTTGGCTCCATCCAGCTTCCCATCAATTCTGACCAGCTTCCCTGTCCTTGCTGAAGAAAAGCATCCCCACAACATGATGCTGCCACCATGTTTCACAGTGGAGATGGTGTGTTCAGGGTGATGTGCAGTGCTAGTTTCCCGTTAAACATAGCAGTTTGGTTTTAGGCCAAAGAGTTCAATTTTGGTCTCATCTGACCAGAGCACCTTCAATGGCTTTTTTCTTGCCACTCTTCCATAAAGGCCAAATTTGTGGAGTGCACAACTAAATAGTTGTCCTGTGGACAGATTCTCCCACCTGAGCTCTGGATCTCTGCAGCTTCTCCAGAGTTACCATGGGCATCTTGGCTACTTCTCTGATTAATGCTCTCCTTGCCCAGCCTGTCAGTTTAGGCGGACAGCCATGTCTTGGTAGGTTTGCAGTTGTGCCATACTCTTTCCATTTTCGGAAGGTGGATTGAACAGTGCTCCGAGAGATGTTCTAAGCTTGGTATATTTTTTTATAACCTAACCCTGCTTTAAACTTCTCCACAACTTTATCATTGACCTGTCTGGTGTGTTCGTTGGCCTTCATGATGCTGTTTGTTCACTAATGTTCTCTAACAAATCTCTGAGGGCTTCACAGAACAGCTGTATTTATACTGAGATTAAATTACACACAGGTGGGCTTATATTTACTAATTAGGTGACTTCTGAAGGCAATTGGTTTCATTAGATTTTAGTTAGGGGTATCAGAGTAAAGGGGGCTGAATACAAATGTATGCCACACTTTTCAGACATTTGTAAAAAAATTTGAAAAACTATTTATCATTTTCCTTCCACTTCACAATTATATGCCCCTTTGTGTTGGTCTATCACATAAAATACATTTATGTTTTTGGTTGTAACATGACAAAATGTGGAAAATTTCAAGGGATATGAATACTTTTTCAAGGCACTGTATACCTATGATAAAAATTATAGATCCTTAATTTTTTTGTAAGTGGGCAAACGTACAAAGTCTGCAGGGGAACAATTAATTATTTTCCCCGCTGTATACTCTTGTCTGTGACTTTGTATTGTACACATAGAGGACAAAATACCTCCGTGAGATGCTAAAATCTGATCAGCTGTCATAATATTATAGCCCAGCGCAGGAATTTGTCCATCTCCGTTATATAGCTACATACATGGATCAAAATTCGACTGGTCCCTGCTGAACCAGCTAAATTTTGATCCATGTATGGTTGGCTTAAAGGACACAAAAGCACAGTGCCCACAAGCATGCAATAATCCTAAATGTGTGGGGTGCTGAAGATTCTGCTGGAGATCAAAGCAAAAAGAAGGTGTCCCACTTATCATGGAGGCAATAGCAGGAGGTGACAGAGTTACTTTAAGTTGTAGAAAATACACCAACTGGTTAAGCCAGCACACCCACCGGCCACGGGACTCCACATCTGGATTAGTATTATCGATAATGATGCTCTTGCCATTTTTCAGCGCTTCTTCACATGCTGCTACACACTTCTGCCATGTTCCAAGTGTGTCCTAAAACACACATCAGGAGTACAGATTAGAAGGCTAAACTATGGGAAGATTTTTTTACTTACTGTAAAATCTTTTCCTCTGAGCTCACTGAAAGACACAGAACCCACCTATCTGGATTGCTGCTGTCTGTATATGTAAATACATTTATGTTGTTTGCACTGTTATGACATTTACATGAGTTGTTACCAGTGTTGAGGGGGCTTTGTCCCACTGGGTTGGTTATTTTTAAAAAACATTTTGCCTAGCATCCAATTCATGCAACTGGCACTAGAACCCCAGGCAAAAAGTATGGAATCACCACTCTTGGAAAATGTTCATTCAATTGTTTGTGTAGAAAAAAACCTAATCATAGGCATGCCTCAAAACAATTTTCATTTAACATTCCAGAGGGGCCCGGAACTCAGATCCTGCATGCTGCGTGTAGTGTGTTGATGTCCACGAGGGAGAGCCATGCCTATCCTTTATGGGAGAGCGGTTTTGCTGATATCTGTTTGGAGGAGACCTTGAAAGGAGAGGAACATATGCCACCATTGAGGGGGATCCTGTGAGGAATTAATACCTGTAAGGATCGGTGTGATCTCAAAAGTGAGCTAGCCCTTGTGGTCAATGCAAGGAGGTGAGGGGGCATTTTGGCCACTGAAGGATTGACACTATTGCTGTGACCACCTATACACATCACTTGCACAAAATTGCAGTTGGAGCACGTATTTATGTTTAATTATTTTTGGACTATATTCTTATTCCAATTTGGGGGTTTATTATTATATGTATATATTTGTATTTTGTTAACTGTGGTGTGTGACACTTAGCACTGTTTGCATTGCTTATATCCCCAGGTAGGGGACTCACGTTTTGCACTAATTTATATAAGAATATTGGATCCCTCAATTGTGGATTAAGGGGGATTGAGTTTGCTTTCACTAAATGTTATTTTTTTTGCATTTTTTCTTCACAGTTATCATCATATGTCACCATTTGATCTTTGAGAAGATCATAGCACATTATATTATCACTTTGATTTAATTCTTTGAGTATTATATAATTTATTAGGCCCAACCGGTAATCGGCTCATTACATGTGCCTCAGCCAGTTTTGCTCATCAGCTCTACTATTGCGCTCCACCATGTAAGGCTTTTTTATTGTGTCAACTTAATAAATTATTCCTACTTTGGACATTGCTGTTCTGTGTGAACTTTACAGCCACAAGACTGTCACTTGCATTTATGGTAGTTATTGAAGCCCACCTTATACTGCTATTCACACACAATACTAATGTCATGGGAACCACACACCGGTACAATGTTATGGTAGTATTTTGAATGCAATAGCCACACAGTATATATACTCACTCAAGTCATCACTGTTCACGCATGCGCATTCCAGTCCACTCTCCTTAGCTGCCAGGTTACATCAATGTCTCACAAACTGTTCTCGTTATATTAACAATGGTTAGATTTTTTTCCAAACAGACCTTGTATATAGTTAGGAAAAGCCCCTTGTAACATCAAGGGCTCGTTCACACTTGACTGTTTTACCAACTCTTGCCAAACGCCCCTATAGCGTTTGGCAAGCATTGGTCCGGCGTTTGCGGAGCGTTTTTTAACGCTCGGCAAACGCTCCGGAAACACCGCATGTGTGGTTCAGCGGCAGTTGCTAGGCGTTTGCCGAGCATTATAAACACCCCACAAATGCCTATAATGAAGTTTGGATGGTGTTACCGCTCCGCAAACGCCTGGCAACCGCATCGCAACTGTACGGCTGGCGTTTACGGAGCGGCATCATAGACTAGAATAGGAGGCTTCAATGCCTCCTGACTCGACCAGAGTTGTCCATTTTGCCACACCGCGACGCGTAGCTACCGCTCCCGTTAGAACAGCACCATGTGCTGCAATGGGCAGAATTGTCCGAGACGTTTGGGAAGCGGTAAAAAGGCTTCCCAAACGCCTTTCTGCCGCTTGAAAACAAGGCTAGTGTGAACGTAGCCCAACAGTTGTGTATCTCCTGTGCCAAGTCATGATACCAATGGCAAGTTTTTGGTCACATGGTTTCTGCTATTGTAAGGGATCCCTGATCAGACAAATTTCCTACCTGTAGGCTAGTCGCCCAAGATCCTCAAGCAGATGACCAATGCCTCAGCATTGTTTATGGAATTGGGCAACAGAGGGACGGGAATTCCTTTTAGTAAATAAGCACGATAGGTTTTTCCATGCTTCCTCAACTTGTCTCAAGGTATACCTTTCTCCTAACAAAATGCCCCCAGCTGAGAATTTTCTTTTCAAGTTATCTAAAGCTACAATTTTTTTCACATGCTGGAAGGACAAGATTTTTACAAATCTCTTTTAATACAAGTCAGAGAAAAACAACTGAATGCCCTATGCGATACAATTACCTTTAGTGCTAGTTCACATATATGCGGATCGGATGCTGGTTGAACCGCGTCCAATCCGCATGACATGTGAAAAAACATTGCTTCCTATGGTGCTTGTTCACATATGTCTGGTGCACTGGCTGTGCAGATTCAGTGCGGTTTGAAAAGGAGTCATGTATGATTACTGAGCAGTGCGGTCAGGTTCAGGTACGAATTACAGGCTATTGACTTCTATGGGAACTGCTTCTAAATCGCATATGTGTGAACAGAATAATGCCGAGAGCTAATCCTGTCCTGAACCTGATGTAAACTGGACATGAACCAGTGAACAACTACTGTATCAATTAGCTGTGAAACCTGAGCTTCAATCAGCACCGCACGTGTGTGAATCAGCTCTTACAGCTTCAGGTGCCTAACAGCATGCACGCTACATTTGTTTACTAGGCTGCCCATACACAGGTCATTTTTTTCTTTCAACCAGTGAGTTGAATGACAGAAAATGGCACGATTCCCCCATTCACACATTGTTCTCTGACAGCAGGGAGATTTCCCCACTGTCAGAATACACTCATGAGCACCACTAGCTATAGCTGGCTGGCTGTACACAAGCTGATCAATAGATTAACTTGTGTACAACCAGCTTGCCCATACATGGATCAAAATTCAGTCGTCTCTGCTAAACCGACCAAATTTCCATCCATGAATGGCTAGCTTTAGAAACTGTTTTACTTTTTTTAAGTTTTTTATGTATGGAAAGATGTATGAAAGGATTACCACCTCTGTCAAGGCTTTATTGCTGTCTCAACAGATTCTAGCCTTTCCCTACTCTGCCCAAAATCTCCTTGATGGGAATTATTTCCCCTGTATTTTTGGTTACAGTGACAACAGTCACTGATGGCTACAGAGACAAGCTTCTCCAATGAGGACATAGATTGTTTTAGATAGAGTTATATATAGTTTAACCGCTTATGGAACGCCTTCCATGGTTTTACTACGGCAAGGCGACCCCTCTGTCCAGGATCATGTACATGTACGTGATCTGGCATTTCCAGATAGGGGGTGCACGCGTGCACACCTGCCACCCCATCTATTCTTTCATTTGCTACAGCACAAGTCGATTAGCAGGTTCTGGCCAATGATTTATGGCCGAGACCTGCTGATTGGCTGAGCGAATGACAGAACAAAGCCCTGTATTGACAAACAACACAGGGCTGCCTACAGAGAGTAGCAATGTGGCTGTTTTTTTCTTGCTGCTAAAAGAACAAACACATTGCTTAGTAAAAGAAGTACATGCTACACACAGTACACATTGTTAGGCACACAGTTAGACCTTTGATTGCCCCTAGATGTTAACCCCTTCCAAGCCAATGTCATTAGTACAGTGACAGTGTATATTATTAGCAATGATCACAGTATTAGTGTCACTGGTGATATCAATGTCAGTAAGTCAATTCCCACAACGTGTCACTTAGTGCAAGAATGCCCGCCGCACAAAAACACTTTCACTATAAGTTGCTGATCACCATTACAAGTATAAAATAAATAAATAAAAATTCCAATATATATCCTATCGTCTGTAGATGCTATAACTTTCATGCAAACCAATTAATATTCACTTATTACCAAGACATGTAGCAGAATACATTTTGACCTAAAGATTTTTTTTTTTAATTTTTATAGCAGAAGGTAAAAAATATTGATTTTTAAAAATTTTTTTTGTCTTTACTTGTTTTTATAATAAAAAATAAAAAACCCAGTGGTGATCAAATACCACCAAATGAAAGCACTATTTGATCGTGGATCGCCTTTGCTGCGTCTAATTGCAACACAGCCAGGGCGGCGCACACGCGTGCCCCCTACCCGGGAGAGCTGGATCATGTACTACTTTGTACTGCCTTGTCGCCGCACATCTAAGTAATGCCTTTGGCAAGAGGATAAATTAGTGCAGTGCCAAATATCAAAAATGGCCTGGTCATGAAGGGGGTAAAATCTTTAAAAAGCTTAACATTAAGTAGTCACCTCATTCTCTCAAACATCACTTCAAATATTTAAATGTATTTGTTTTTTTTACATCTACTTACTCTGTTGGCATATGCATAGCCTTTCGGTACCAGGTGTTCTTTTATGAAAGTTGATTTTCCCGCTAAAAAAAAGAGAATGCATTAGTTAGGGGCTAATCTGATTATCTTTTCATACTTTATAAATATTAGGAATATGAGAAAATATATGAAAATAGCAAAGCATTAATAATCAAATCAAGAGGCTTACAAATGAAAAGTTTAATTTAAGTGTACGTATACCCTACATTCACCTATAGCAACTACTACTGCTTTTTGTTGCTTCTGTACAGCTAAAATACTTACGTAAATTTTCATGCAATGTAGACGTGCACACGAAAGAATAAATTAACCCATTCTGCTCCATGTAAGCATATTCCTTTTTTCCTATACTGTTCCCTGGAAACAAAGGGGAACCACCCCTATCGCTAAAGCATGTTATAAACAGAGGCCATAATTTCTGCTTTGATTCTGAGCTTAACCCCACCTCCCAGAACTGAGTCTTTCCCTTGCTGATAAAAATTCTTAAATGGTAACTCCACGTTTGTGGGGAAAAAAGAGGAAATAAACAAATATAATATAGCATGTACAATTTCTACACACATTTTGTAATTGAACGTTATAAAAAATTACAATTTCTTTTCAATCTGCAGCACTGTAAATTTCTATAAAATTTAATTCAATATGGTAACCTGGAGGTGTTCAGTTTTCACTAAGATACAAGTCAGATGTTAGGCACCCTCTGCAACAAAAAATTAATTTTTAGTGACGCACACTCAAAGGGTTAATTAACAATTACTTGTAAAGGGATGCGGACATTGAAGGTTTCAGCACTGGAACACTGCAAGTTCATCAACTGATTAATAACGAAAATGTAATTCCCATTCAGATTCACTCTGTACATCGACAGACAGAAGAAAAAAAAAAAAACAGAACCCCCCCCCCAGCTTTTTCTTCAGAGCAGAAACAGGTAGGGACATGCAACCAAGTTTGTTAAAATCATAGCAATGTAGATTGATCACCCAGGGGGAATTTTTGGCAACACAAGTATGGTAAATCTATGTGAGAGCTTCAGTAACCAATGGGGGTTCCTACAGCTAGAGCAGTAAACCAGCCCTCAGTACAGAGCATACCTCCAGAAACAGTGCCTCCTGCCTGAAGTGTATGACTGAATGTATGTATGTATGTATGTATGTATGTATGTATGTATGTATGAAAAACAAATTCATGTTACATCTGAAATACATGCACATTTTACACATTTTGTTACTTTAAGAACACTGCAAATACAGATAAATAGGTTTGTTGACTTATCTGGAAAATCCTTTTCTTGGAGTACAGTACAGGCCTTTAACTACCTGAGCTCCACAAGATTTTACCCCTTTCCTGACCAGGCCATTTGTTGCTATTCAGCACTGCATTACTTTAACTGGCAATATGAATATTTTATCATTTTTTTCAAATAGAGCTTTCTTTTGGCGTTATTTGAACACCACTGAGTTTTTATGTTTTGAGATATAAACAAAAAAAGAAAGGTCTATGTCTAAAAACTATATCTATTTGAAAATTGATCAATTTCGATGTGCTGACTCATTTCTTGAAGCCCTAAAATGCCAGGACAGTACATATTCCCCCAAAATTACCCCTTTTTGGAAAGTAGTCTGAGGTATTTAGTAAAGAGGCATAGCAAGTTTTTGAAGTTGAAATTTTTTGCAACAATTTTAATTTTCTTACATACTGTCACCAGTAAAGTGCAGCATCATCATATGACTTGTGTAGCGGTGATCACGGACACTGACTGGTGAAAGTGTGTAAAAAAAAAAAAAATACTTTTTATTCATTTTTTTTTTTCATTTTTCCTTTTCATTTGTTACATTTTTTTGTACATACTTTCATTATACTTTCATTATAGTAGTTCAGTGTCACCATAGTAACACTGTACTACTCTGAAGGGGTGATCAGGGATTTATTTTTTAATACTTTGCTGTTACAATGAAGATCACTAACAGCAATGTTTTCAACTCTCATGAAAGGGTGAACCTGTGATCACTAGTGATCTGTAACTGGCTACAGCTAATCACATGGTACAAAGTGCTTTGCTTGGCCAAGGTATACCATGTGACAGCTGTGGGTCAATCACAACTAGGAAACACAGCTGTTATGAATAAATTCATTCATAACAGCCTTGTTGACACTATGATTATGTGATACGTGATTTTGCCTACAGGTGCCGCCCAGACGCAGTACATGTACTGTGGCTGGTTGGGAAGTGGTTAACTCTTAACTATGGGTTGTATGCTGCCACCTTCAGGTCATTCGACACAGACAAAAAACAAAAGGGTCATTACCCATATAATGCCTCCTACTACCAACAAGACTTATTCTTGTCCTTAACCACTTCCCGACCATCCTATAGCATAACTACTGCTACAGAGTGGCAGAACTGCACAAAATCACGTACATATACACTTGATTTTGTATCTCCGGGTAGGGGGTGCACGTGCGCTGCCCTACCTACACCCTAATTGGTGGCTACAGCTGTCGATCACTGAGTTCCTGCTGGCACCTGGTGATCGCGGAGGAACGCTGAGAGGTGTGTATGTAAACAATACAGATCTCTCTCCTGTCAGCACCAGCATGCTGCTTTATGATGCTCTGCATGGCAGAGTAATACAAAGCAGCGTACTTACATAGTAAAGCACACACAGACAACACAGTAAAACAGCTTACAGTTAACCCTTTGATCGTCCCAGATCTTACCCTCTTCCTGCCCAGTGTCATTCGTACAGTGTCAGTGCTTTTTATTAGCACTGATCACTGTATTAGTGTCACTGGGGATATCAGTGGCAGTTAATCAGTTCCCCCCACAGTGTCAGAATGCCCGCAGCAGTCCTGCAATAAGTTGCTGATCGCCGCCATTACTAGTATAAAAAAAAAAATTCCGGTACATATACCACCATTTGCAAACGCTATAGCTTTCACGTAAACCAATTAATTTACATGTATTGGGATTCTTTTTAGCAAAGACTTAGCAGAATACATTTTGGCCTAAATTTATTATGAAATTTCATTTTTTACTATATATTTTTTATATCAAAATTCGGAAAAAAAAATTATTTTTTTTTCAAAATTGTCAGTCTTTTTTTGTTTATAGCACAAAAATATGACTGCACAATTGTCAGTTAAAGTAATGGCCTGGTCAGGAAGGGGGGTAAATCCTTTGGAGAGCAAGTGGTTAAGAATGAACAAGAAAAAGTGACTTATCAGTGAAGGCCTCCAACCCAACATACAACAGTATGTAAGCTAAACAGTACCAGTAAGGTTTACTGAAACACCACTTGTAGAGCAGGAGGGAAAAACAGTAATTTGTGACTAGGTTACCTTAGGCTGGTACAAAATAGTGTAATGTGCGGTCCATCCATAGAGAAGGAAGAGTTAAAGGTTTCTGCAGTACCCTAGGCCACTACACAAAACATTATATAAGTGCAGCTATACTCACAATGGGCTCTCACAGACACATAGTAAAGCAGGACAAGCAATGGCCATTGTCTCTAGGTCACCACAGGCCACCAACTGTTTGCAAAAGTGCTATTACCAGCAAGGGCTACTCATGGTTACTCACAGACTGACTACAAAACAAAAGCTTTGTGATCAGGTCACCATAGGCTATCATACAACAGCAGGCGAGTCAATACCAGTAAGGGTTACTCAGTGCAGTGTGGGTCGGGGTAACAGTTGATGTGACAATGTCACCACAGGCCATTGTACAGACAGTATATAGTGATACAGTACCACAAAGATACTCATGAACCCACTGCAGAGCAGTAGGGGTTGATGGCCATGCGTGATTAGGTCACTATAGACTGCTGTACTAACAGTACACAGTGAGAGGCTGCTGCAGTGCAAGGGGGGTAATGGTTGTGCTTGACTAGGTAGCCACAGGCCCTTGAACAACAGTTCAAAATTACCAAGTAAGATTACTCACTGACTCACTGCAGAGCAGTAGAGGTGAAAGGTCCTGAGTCAAAGAGTTCTCTGCAACCCCGATAAAGCAGCAGTTGAACACAACATGAAAAACATTCCAATTGCTGGAGAACAGAGAGATCAGTGAGGATAGATACTGGATCCTTTGGACCATACTACCATGGTCTGGCAGATGGATATAATGGCTGCATGGCAGAGCCTGTTAGGGAAAATAAGGCCTTACAAAAGCTTCCAATCATTGATCTAAAGGATCTTTGAACACTGGATTGTTCTCAACAGGGACTGTTAAGAGTCTTGTTAAGATAGGAAAGTGTAAAACTGGTATGGTCTACTTCTCCTCAATAGGATACCGCTGAGCAAAATGCTTGGGAGGGGTAAATAACTTTATTGGATTAAGCCAGTCACAATACCAAACTGGTTCCAGCAAAGAGTGTACTGGGAATATTTTGACATGTTGGGGACTTTTAAGGGAGCCCAGACAGGCAACCTTAGAAATTTCAAATGCTAACTTCTCCAAGACTTGACAGGTACGAACTGTGCCAATAAAGACCGAAAGGGTATCCTTAAACCTAGAAGTAATGCCAGTCACAAACTCGCCAATAAAGACATGTTACAATACTCCAGCTGACTGCACAGAGGCAGGCAAATTAGAGACAGGCTCTGAAGGGTAATGTGAAGAAGCATGCTTGTGCCTCCTGTATTCTGAGTACATTATCATGAAGATGATTTTTGCCATAACATCTGACATTGTTACAGAAAATTAATATCTAGGTAATGCAGAGGAGGGGGCCACATTTGAGAGACACAGGGAAGGCTTTAAGGAGCATAAGGACTAGGGATGCATCGACATTTCGGCCACCAAAACATATCGGCCTAAAAGGGCCCTATAGGCATTCTGCCGATAAGAAAAATTTAGCCGATACAGGAGACTGTGTGTACTGCAGATGCTACTAGGTAGCAGTGGAGAGTGGCTACAGCAGTGCCCTAGGGCAGTGTTTTTCAACCTTTTTTGTGCAAAGGCACACTTTTTTCATTAAAAAAATCACGAGGAACACCACCATTAGAAAATGTTAAAAAAATTTACCTCTGTGCCTATATTGACTATATATAAAGTAATTCTCTTGAATAGGAATCAAACACAAAGAAATTATTTTATAATTACTTTATTATGAAATAATAAAGTATTTTATAATTGGACCCGGGGGCCGGACCAAGAGTAGATGAATGATGTGTATGTGTCATCCATAGTAAGTATAGTAATATTCCCCCATAGTAAGCATAGTAATTAATCCCCCATATAGTAATTCATCCCCCATAGTAATTCATCCCCCATAGTAATTCATCCCCCATAGTAATTCATCCCCCATATAGTAATTCATCCCCCATATAGTAATTCATCCCCCATAGTAATTCATCCCCCATAGTAATTTATCCCCCATAGTAATTCATCCCCCATATAGTAATTCATCCCCCATATAGTAATTCATCCCCCATAGTAATTCATCCCCCATAGTAATTCACCCCCCATATAGTAATTCACCCCCCATATAGTAATTCACCCCCCATATAGTAATTCACCCCCCATATAGTAATTCATCCCCCCTATAGTAATTCATCCCCCATATAGTAATTCATCCCCCATAGTAATTCATCCCCCATAGTAATTCATCCCCCCTATAGTAATTCATCCCCCCTATAGTAATTCATCCCCCCTATAGTAATTCATCCCCCATAGTAATTCATCCCCCATATAGTAATTCATCCCCCATATTAATTCATCCCCCATATTAAGTCCCCAAGCCCCCCCTGTGTCAATTCACTTACCTTTGCTCCGCGCGTTCCTCTCGCCGTTCCGGTGTAGCATGAAAATCTGTCTCCTATGAGGATCTGTCCCCCTCGACGTATCTGCGCATGTGCCAGTTTCAGGCATTAGCAGCCGATCGGCGATCTCCGGCACATGCGCAGATACGTCGAGGGGGACAGATCATCCTGACAGTATCACGCTCCGCGGGCCGGATTAAAAGGTCTATGTTATGGATGAAATTGCAATTTTCCCCACGGCACACCAGACAATATCTCGCGGCACACTAGTGTGCCGCGGCACAGTGGTTGAAAAACGCTGCCCTAGGGTACATTACATGACAGCCTGTATTTGGCTTCTGCTTAGACCTTTTTTTTCTGTCTTGTTTCCTGTTAATGTTGGCTGGAGAAGCCTGCACACCCTTAATCACAATATCAGCATCGTCAGCTGGAAGAAAAAACATTTTAGGTATATTTTTATGTATTGAAACGCTTTCAGCTTGTAACTGACTTTATCAAAGATACCACTTTAATACTATTCATATATAGCACACCATCATGTGCATATGAATAGATTCCCCTCCATTGAGCCCCACATTAGGCCTTTATTGATTAGTGACTGTGATCATATATGCCAGAGGCTTCATTGCTATGGCAGATAGGAGTGTCAATAAGGGGCAGCCTCAATATGTGTCCCTCTGGAGAACGAAAGTATCTTGAATGTTCTCATTGGTGCAAATACTTTTTCTCATATAGCATATTACTGGTCATGCCCTAAAAGTGAAGTTACATAGTAAGTCTGGCTGAAAAAAGACAAAAGTCCATCAAGTTTAACCATAAAAATAGAAAAAAAAAAAGTTATAATCCTACACTCACAATTGATCTAGAGGAAGGGAAAAAAAACCCAGCAAAGCATGATCCAATTTGCTCCTGCAGGGGAAAAAAATGCCTTCCTGATCCCCCGAGAGACATTCGGATATTCCCTGGATCAACTTTACATAGGCAAAGTTGATCCAGGGAATATCCGTTAGTAAGCAGTTATATTCTGCGTATCCAAGAATGAACCCAGGCCTTTTTTAAAGCAATCCACTGAGCTGGCCAGAACCAACTCTTGATCTATTCCACATTTTCACAGCTTACTGTGAAGAAACCTTTCCGTATTTGGAGATTAAATTTCTTTTCCTTCAGACGTAAAGAGTGCCCCCTTGTCCTTGAGGTCAGGGTTCTGTACAGACCAGTCAAGTTCCTCCACCCCACACTCGCTCATCCATGTCTTTATGGACCTTGCTTTGTGTACTGGTGCACAGTCATGTTGGAAAAGGAAGGGGCAATCCCCAAACTGTTCCCACAAAGTTGGGAGAATGAAATTGTACAAAATGTTTTGATATGCTGACAACTTAAGAGTTCCTTTCACTGGAACTAAGGGGCCAAGCCCAACCCCTGAAAAACAACCCCACACCATAATCCCCCCTCCTCCAAACTTTACATTTGGCACAATGCAGCCAGGTAAGCAGTGTTCTCCTGGCAACTGCCAAACTCAGACACGTCCATTGGATTGCCAGAGAAGCGTGATTCATTACTCCAGAGAACACGTCGTCACTGCTCTAGAGTCCAGTGATGGCGTGTTTTACACCACTGCATCCGACGCTTTGCATTGCACTTCATGATCTTAGGCTTGGATGCAGTTGCTCGGTCATGGAAACCCATTCCATGAAGTTCTCTACGCACTGCTACTGTTAGGAGTTAGGAGGTCTTTAGCTATTGACTCTGCAGACAGTTGCCGACTTCTGCACACTGTGCGCTTCAGCATGCGCTGACCCCGCTCTGTTATTTTGCGTGGCCTAACACTTCGTGACTGAGTTGCTGTTGTTC
Organism: Staurois parvus; assembly: GCF_062004578.1. NCBI lineage: Eukaryota > Metazoa > Chordata > Amphibia > Anura > Ranidae > Staurois > Staurois parvus. The sequence continues at coordinate 1,698,743 of NW_028317904.1, forward strand.
CTAGTTGCTTCCACTTTGTTATAATACCACTAACAGCTGACCGAGGAATATTTATTAGCAAGGAAATTTCAAGAATGTACTTATTGCACAGGTGGAAAACTATCACGGTACCAAGACTGAATTCACTGAGCTCCTGAAAGCGACCCATTCTTTCACAAATGTTTGTAGAAGCAGTCTGCATGCCTAGGTGCTTGATTTTATACACCTGTGGCCATGGAGGTGATTGGATCACCTAAATCCAATGATTTGGAGGGGTGTCCCAATACTTTTGGCAATATAGTGTACGTTTATTGTAGATTTTGACCACACCTACACTTTACAACATAGCCTACACTAAGATTATGTGGTTCGATCCCATCTGTGTCCTACGCCAGCCATAAAAAGGATAAAAATTCAGCTAGTTCAGCAGGAGTCAGTCAAATTTCAATCCATCTATGGGCAGCCTGGTTGCACTGAAGGTGATCTATTGATTGACTTCAGTACAACCAGCCTGTCAGTATTTTTTTGTACAATTACTGCTGTTGGCTTTAGCCATCATTATTGTTTTCTGATGATGGGGGATCCAACCTCTGTCAGAATACAAAAAGGGATTTCAGCAATTTTCTTTTCTTCAACATGTGGTTGAAGGAAAGAACATTCCTTAATATATGGCCAACCTTAAGATCACATGGTCTATGGCTACCAAGAGCTATGTGGGTGTTTCATGTGTTTCATGTCAAAGACAGCTGAGAGACTTTTATTTTAAGACAGACCCTGTCTGGAAGATTGCAACAGTGTTGAGTTTTCCAGGACCTACCATGGTAAGGATAGCTTTAACCTGCATTCACACCTGAGCGCGTTTTTGTACAGAGCTTTTAAAGTGATTTTGAGCTTTGGCATTTTTATACAAGCCAATAGAGAAAAACGTTATCTGTTTCATCATTTTTTGCAAGGTTTTTCAGCTTTTCCATCAGCTTTTATTTAATATTTTTATACTATTCTTTTTTTTGTTTTGTTAGGGGTTCATTATTTATTTTCTTATTATATATTTATTTTCTTTTCAAATAGACACGTCCATTGGATTGCCAGAGAAGCGTGATTCATTACTCCAGAGAACACGTCGTCACTGCTCTAGAGTCCAGTGATGGCGTGTTTTACACCACTGCATCCGACGCTTTGCATTGCACTTCATGATCTTAGGCTTGGATGCAGTTGCTCGGTCATGGAAACCCATTCCATGAAGTTCTCTACGCACTGCTACTGTTAGGAGTTAGGAGGTCTTTAGCTATTGACTCTGCAGACAGTTGCCGACTTCTGCACACTGTGCGCTTCAGCATGCGCTGACCCCGCTCTGTTATTTTGCGTGGCCTAACACTTCGTGACTGAGTTGCTGTTGTTCCTAGTTGCTTCCACTTTGTTATAATACCACTAACAGCTGACCGAGGAATATTTATTAGCAAGGAAATTTCAAGAATGTACTTATTGCACAGGTGGAAAACTATCACGGTACCAAGACTGAATTCACTGAGCTCCTGAAAGCGACCCATTCTTTCACAAATGTTTGTAGAAGCAGTCTGCATGCCTAGGTGCTTGATTTTATACACCTGTGGCCATGGAGGTGATTGGATCACCTAAATCCAATGATTTGGAGGGGTGTCCCAATACTTTTGGCAATATAGTGTACGTTTATTGTAGATTTTGACCACACCTACACTTTACAACATAGCCTACACTAAGATTATGTGGTTCGATCCCATCTGTGTCCTACGCCAGCCATAAAAAGGATAAAAATTCAGCTAGTTCAGCAGGAGTCAGTCAAATTTCAATCCATCTATGGGCAGCCTGGTTGCACTGAAGGTGATCTATTGATTGACTTCAGTACAACCAGCCTGTCAGTATTTTTTTGTACAATTACTGCTGTTGGCTTTAGCCATCATTATTGTTTTCTGATGATGGGGGATCCAACCTCTGTCAGAATACAAAAAGGGATTTCAGCAATTTTCTTTTCTTCAACATGTGGTTGAAGGAAAGAACATTCCTTAATATATGGCCAACCTTAAGATCACATGGTCTATGGCTACCAAGAGCTATGTGGGTGTTTCATGTGTTTCATGTCAAAGACAGCTGAGAGACTTTTATTTTAAGACAGACCCTGTCTGGAAGATTGCAACAGTGTTGAGTTTTCCAGGACCTACCATGGTAAGGATAGCTTTAACCTGCATTCACACCTGAGCGCGTTTTTGTACAGAGCTTTTAAAGTGATTTTGAGCTTTGGCATTTTTATACAAGCCAATAGAGAAAAACGTTATCTGTTTCATCATTTTTTGCAAGGTTTTTCAGCTTTTCCATCAGCTTTTATTTAATATTTTTATACTATTCTTTTTTTTGTTTTGTTAGGGGTTCATTATTTATTTTCTTATTATATATTTATTTTCTTTTCAAATCTTTTTTATTGAGTTTTTCAAAACAGTTACAATAAAATAGATAGTTCAGAATAGAAAATATGTATAAACTTATCTTAGTACCATGGCGCTAGTACACTCTCAGATCTAAGAAAACAGTTGTATACAGGCCTATTGGCCTACAAAGGTATACATAACAGAACATGTCAACGTTTGCAATATTAGTTACCAGCTTGAATTAGTGACCATTAAGATGTATAGTGCGTGCTTATTATAGTCAAAAACAAAAACAAAAGGAACAAAAAAGGGAAGGGGTAAAGGAGTAGAGAAAGAGACAGATAGAAAGATGAGACTAGAGCACAGTTTCAGCCAAGGAAGCAATATGATATACAATACTATATAATCATATTGTGCAGCATAAACCTTCCTTTCCAACAGGACTACTTCAAATCAAATTTCCCCATATGCTGGCACTGAAGAGCCACAGCTCTCTCGCAGATGTAATGTGAGTTTACTCTTTGGATCACTTCCGATATGGAGGGGATCTTCACTGATTTCCAAGCAGCAGTGATAGACATTCTGGCGGCGATAAGTATATGGCCAACTATTGTTCTAAACTAAACAGGAAATAGGTGTAAGGTAATATTGAGTAGCGCCAAATGAGGTGCTGGGCTAGACATCATTACAGACACCTGCTAAATAAGTGCAAAGACCTCTTGCCAGATATTATGAAAACATGAGCATTCCCACATAATATGAAGCAGGTTACCTTCCTTTCCACAATTCCTCCAGCATATTGGTGACATATTAGGATACATTTTAGGTATGGTAGCTACGGTATAATATTTTAAGAGAACAATTCCAATGATTTGTACATTTAGCAATTCTCAAATTATTGCTCAGGGCAGCATCCCACTCATCTCTAGTGAATGATCTTCGTAGATCTTTCCCCCATCTACCTATACTGTTAAGAATATAGAGATCGTTGTCGTAATGTAAGTAGTTGTAGAACCACGAAATACCTTTTTTTAGCTGAATAGGGTTAGTCAAGACATGCCATAGTTTAGAGTCTATTTCAATCCATGTCTTCGGGTTTACCGTATGATAACCTCTAATTTGTAGAAGGGAGTGTAGGCCTCTGCTTGGGATAGTATTTCCTATTTCAGTAAACGTGTTGTGACCCAAATCTTTTAAAGGATTGGTGTTGTGGTTTATATATTTATTTTCTGTTACAGTGTTTATTAATGTTTTAGGGTTAGGGGGTTAATTAATTTTTTAAAACTTTTTTAGTTATTTTTTTTTTCTCCTTGAGCATTTTGGAGCTTCGAGCTTCAAAACACTCAGGTCTGAATGGGGCCTTAGAGAAAAATAGCTAGCAAATATGAGTTCTGCCACACCATCAGTGTATATCTGTAACAAAGCTTACCTCCAGGAAAGCCAACAGTCACCACAACCTCTGTAGAAGATGACACCAGAGAGGAAGACAGGGGTTCATAGAGTGGACCATTTGGATCCAGTGTTCTCTGTCGACAGAACAAGATCATGTCAGCAAGAAAAAATAACGGAATGTTTTTGTACTCACCGTAAAATCCCCATTCTCTGAGTTCATTGACGGACACAGCGGTTTCCTCTTTAAGAATAACAAAGCAGGGTTGTATAGCCCCACCTACAGGAGTAGGACACTAGGCAGAAAAAAAAAAAAAAGGACTTGGCACCTCTTATGGGCAGTCCATTTTGGGTATAAAACCCCCTCTCTGCTATAGGTCTCCAGTCCGTCACAAGCAGTGTCAAAGGAGAGATCTCCCTTGAGGGGTGGGTGCTGTGTCCGTCAATGAACTAAGAGAAAGGGATTTTACGGTGAGTACAAAAAAAAAAAAAATCCCGGTTTCTCTTACGTTCACTGACAGACACAACATCTTCCTCTTTAACAATAACGAAGCAGGGATGTCCCCAAGCAGTGCCAGAATGAGAGGTGGGCAACTATACAATGGAGAAAGAAAAAAACCCCAGGGCAACAAGCCAACGCTCTGAAAGACCCCAAAAGGAGGGGTCCAGGAGCCCTAAACAGCCCCCTGCAACACTTTGTGGCCAAAACTAGCATTGGAGGATGCCAACACATCAACCTTATAGAACTTCGTAAACTTGTGCACAGACGACCAGGTCGCGACCTTGCAAACTTGAGAAACAGATGCCTGATGTGGCAATGCCAAGGAGGCACCAACCAACCTAGGGGAGTGCACCCTAACCGGTAAGGGAGGTTTCTGCCACTTAACAGCATACACCTGAACAATCGTCTGCCAAATTCAACAAGAAATAGTGGCAGAAGATGCCGCCAGGCCCTTCTTCGGACCATCCATGAGGATGAAGAAAGAGTCGGACCTCCAAAAGGCAGCCGTTACAGAAAGGTACACGCAAATTGCACAAACCACATCCAGGGAATGCAGGGCCACCTCTTTAGGGTGCGTTGGTCGAGGACACAGGGAAGGAAGAACAATATCCTCATTAAAATGAAAAACCGACACCACCTTTGGTAGAAAGGAACCAAAGAATGCGTAGCTAAGTGCCGCTGAAAGAAAACAGTCTGAGCAGAGACTTGACCTTTGATCTTATTCAACGCAAGCCTCTGATCCACACCATGTTGGAGGAAGGCCAACCTCCGAGCCACAACAAAGGAATGAGGATGGGACTCTAAGGTTTCACACCAACCAATATAGGCTTTCCAGGCGCAATGATAAATCTCCTGGGAGGTAGACTTACGGCCTTCAACATAGTCAGAATCAGAGAGCCAGACAACCCTCTGTCCTTTCAGAACCTGGCTCTCAATAGCCATGCCGTCTGAGCCAGAGACGCTAAAGCAGGGTGGAAGACTGGCCCTTGAGACAGAAAGTCCTTCCAAAGAAGCAGCCTCCAGGGAGTATCTACCACCAATCGCACTACGCCGGCGAACCACGGACGATGAGGCCAGTCCGGAGCAATGAGGATGAGTGGGATCCCTTTCGGCCTCTATCCTTAGTAGATGAGGAATCAGTCGGAGGTGTGGGAAGGCGTAAACGAGAGTGTACGGATCCCACGGCGCCACCAACGCATCCGTCAGGGGATCCAACAATCGTACCACGAACCGTGGAACCTTCTGATTGAGGTGGGAAGGTGGAAGATTCACGTCCGGTGTCCTCCAGCGAATATAGAGCTGATTGGACATTTCCGGATGTAGGGACCACTCACCTCAATTTAGCCTCTGATGGCTTACATAATTCGCTTGCCAGTTTTTGACGCCTGGATTGTGTACAGCGGACAGAGCCAAAACAAACCTCTCTGCCTATTGCAGAATGTGGGATGCATCCAGTGCCACTGCTGCACTTCTCGTGCCCCCCTTATGATTGACATATGTCACCAAAGTGGCATTGTCCAACTGAATCCTGGTCAGCAGACCAGACAGACAGTCCATCTAATGCAGAGGTGTCCAAACTAAGGCCCTCCATGTGTTAAGGAACTGCAAGTCCCATGAGGCCTTGCAAGACTCTGACATCCACAGGCAAGACACCCAGAGGCAGAGGCATGATGGGACTTATATTACTTCAACAGCTGGAGGGCCATAGTTTGGACACCCCTGGTCTAATGTGTCAGTGATAACCTGATTGCCCTAACTCCAGGATATTGATGGGTAAGTAAGCTTCCCCTGGAGTCCAGTGACCCTGAGCAGAATCCGATCCCAGGACTCCTGCCCCGCCTGACATGCTGGCTTCTGTCGTGAACACAGTCCAGCAAATGGGAAGGAAGGACTTTCCATTCCGTAGAGCCAGAGACCTCATCCACCAAAGAATGGAGGCCCTCAGCGACTGTTGCAGGTGATCCCGAAGGTCCAAGGAGGCAGAAGCCCTGTTCAATTTTGATAGGATTTTCCTCTGCAGTGTTCTCATATGAAACTGGGTTTACAGAACCGCTTGAATGTAGCCACCATCAAGCCTACCACCTGCATGCAAAAACACAGAGAGGGTCTTCTGCAAGCCAAGAGTTGCAGAACCACCACCCGGAGCTTTAAAAATTTCTCAGACGGAAGGAACTCATTGGCCTGCTCCGAATCGAAAGTCAGCCCCAGAAACTCTAGGTGCCTGGAAGGAGTCAACATCAACTTCCTGATGTTCAGGATCCACCCAAAGTCCTGTAGAGAATGCATGCTGATCTCCACACTGTCTAGTAGTGAGAAGCAAGTCTCTGCACGCAGGAGCAATTTGTCCAGGTAGCTGATCTCTGCAATCCCCCATTATCTCAATAAGGCCAGGACCGGGGTTAGGACCTTGGTAAACACTCGAGGTGCAAAGGCTAGACTAAAGTGGGTGGGGGCAAACCTTCATGCTGAGGGAGACTCATCCGTGAGTTTGGAGGGCTTCTGTGGCCAGGGACGCTTGGTGCCACCTCCAGGGACCTTAAAGGGCTTGGAGCCCTTGGCTACGGAGAAGGTGGAAGGAAAATGTGCTTATGTGCCGTGTACGCCGGCCCTGACTTCCAACGAGGTTCCTTCCCATTCTTGGCCTGAGGGAGGAAAGTACTCTTGCCCCCAGTAAGGTTCATGATAATGTCATCCAGGGTAGCGCCAAAAAGAGAAAAGAATCAGCAGGTCCACAAGAGCCTTCTTGGAGGTCTGGTCCACCGACCAACACTTGACTCAAAGGACCCGCCAGAGCTCATGGGCCGTGATGGACAGTCTGGAGAGAAGTGGAGCTGCATCATTGTCACAAATGTACTCTAAGCCCTGGACCAACCGCTCTACCAGCTCCACATACGCTTGGGGCAACGGACTAGAAGTTAAGCCTTGTCGCAGAGCCTTGGCCCATTCCATCAGTGTCTGGGAGACCAAGGCCATAGCCAGCACTGGCCTAAGTGCTGATCCAGTAACAGTGAACATCGAACAGGCCACCGCCTCTTTCCTACAATCCGCATGATACCTAAATGAGGGGGATTCCTCCACTGGAATCAACGTGACCTTGTTAAGCTTGGAGATGGGAGGATCTACCACTGGCAGAGAGGTCCACGTCTTCAGCAAGGCCTCCTTAACGGGATAACGCACTGCAAAGCATTTGGGGAGCACAAAGGGACGATTCGGCCTACTCCAATCCTTATAAACAAATCTGTCAAAATATTCGGGGTAAGGAAAAACCTTGGCATCCCGAACCAGGTTCTGCATATTAAAAGGAACAGGCACCACATCACCCGCCCCTGCAGAGTCCTCAATTTTTAGCATTTCACGCACTGAATCAATAACTGCTGCTACCAATGCCTTCTCCTGTACAGCAACAGAGACAGAGGACCCCTCCTCATCTGAGGAATCAGGGGATGTGTCATCAGGATCCACGGTAAATGTGGAACCGGCGGCAGGATCTGGTTCGGTCTCAGAATCGTCAGAAGACGAGGGCAATGGCAGGGGGCACTTATTGCTCACCTTGCAGCCAACTGCCATGTCCACACGGGACACGAACATCTCCAGGACGGCCGACAATGTGTTTAGGGGAACTGAGGGATCCGGGACCTCCAGAAGGGACCAAGGAGGTGCAGCATGCTCCTAGGCTTCCATGGGATCAGTCCCCCCAGCTAGACACCGCTGGAAGATGGAACCCAGACGCTCACAGTCTAGAAGACCACCCCATTAAAGAGAGAGAAAAGAGAGAACCCCCCCCACACCCGAGGAAGGGCTCACCACCACCGCCAGGAGTTGCCAAGGTGCCCACGTGTCCCACCATCTGTCCCCCACATCGTGTGTACTGAACCCTGCCCCCACAAGCCTGAGTTGCCTGTGGGAGATCCCCACTGCAGGCTATGATAAAATGGCTGCCAATGACCTCCCCCAGCCGGCCTCCATCACCTGATAGCCACTCTGGCCCCCAAAAAATGACAGCTATTCGAAAACTCTGGGAAAAATGGCCTCTCACTCTTTGACCTGGTGATAACTGCTTCATCAGACATAAGTATATATAAAAAAAAAAATTTCAAAACTCTCATATGTTAAAGGTGCTCACCCAGCAATAAGGAAATAAGCATTCAACTGTCCTGATACTAATGCTTCTATCCTTAGGGCTGGGTGAGCACTTTTAACACGAGTCTTTTGATATTTTTAATGCAATATTTTCCACAAACTGATTTAGCGCCAAGATGTCTCTTTTCTTCATCATGTAAACATTAATGTAAATATTGTGCTAGTGGAGAGTAAGGTAGCCCATAATATTAATCATTTTTTTTTTTTGTTCAACTAGCAGGTTGAATGAAAAAAAAAGGACCAGATTCCCCCATCCACATACTTAGTGTGGATAGGGGAATTCTTACTGCTGAGCTGCTGGCTATGGCCAGTGGCACTGATTGATTGGGGAAAACCTGACAGGCTGGTTGTACAGAAGTCAGTTGGTGGAATGACTTTTGTACAACCAACCTGGTCATACAGGGTTTGAAATTTACATTATGTGGCAATCCTTGCAGTCACCCCAACAATATACCAATATTACACTTGTGAAAAATAACCTCAATAAATGTGCTATTTGCTGCTAAACACCGTCAGGTGTTTTCCACTCCACCTGTAAGATTATATATAATTTTATATATATATATATATATATATATATATATATATATATATATATAATGATGTACAGTGCATTGAAAAAGTAATCATACCCCTTGAAATTTTTGTGATGGATCAACTGTGGGTATAAGATTATGACTTTTTTTGTTTTGTTGAAATGGATGCGTTTTTTTGTCTTTTTTCAGCCAGACTAACTATGTAACTACGTTACAACCAAAAATGTAAATGTATTTTATTGGGATTTTATATGATAGACATAATTGTGAAGTGGAAAGAAAATGATAATGGTTTTCAAAATTGTTTTACAAATAAATATCTGAAAAGTGTGACGTGCATTTGTATCAGCCCCCTTGAGTACATACTTTGTAGAACCACCTTTCACAAGTCTTTTTGGGTATGTCTCTACCAACTTTGCAAATCTAGAGAGTGAAATTTTTGCCCATTCTTCTTTGCAAAATAGCTGTCAAATTGGATGTTAAGCATCTGTGAACAGCAATTTTCAAGTCTTGCCACTTGATTTTCAATTGGATTTAGGTCTGGACTTTGACTGGGTCATTCTAAACACATGAATTTGCTTTGAACTAAAGCATTCCATTGTAGCTCTGCCTGTATGTTTAGGGTCATTGCCCTGCTGGAAGGAGAACTTTCGCCCCAGTCTCAAGTCTTTTGAAGACTCTTACAGGTTTTCTTCTAAAATTGCCCTGTATTTGGCTCCATCTATCTTTCCATCAACTCTGACCAGCTTCCCTGTCCCTGCTAAAGAAAAGCATCCCCACAACATAATGCTGCCACCATGTTTCATGGTGGGGATGGTGTGTTCAGGGTGATGCTCAGTGTTAGTTTTCCGTCACACATAGTGTTTTGATTTTAGGCCAAAAAGTTCAATATTGGTCTCATCTGACCAGAGCACCTGTGTATACACACACACACACACACACACACACACACACACACACACACACACACACACACACACACAAACACAGTAGGTAAAATAGGTATTGAACATGTCACCATTTTTCTAGGTAAATATATTTCTAAAACGGTTATTGAAATTTTCACCATGTCCATAACAACCCACGCAATCCATACATACAAACACACCAAAACTAGTAAGTTCAAAAATTAAGTTATGTGTAAAAAAAATGGAATGACACACAGAAAAAGTATTGAACACATGAAGAATGGGAAGTGCGAAAAGGCATGGAAAGCAAAGACACCAGCTGAAATCTATCAGTAACTAGAAAGCAATTCTGCCCCTTGTCAGTGCAAATTAATATCAACTGGTTCAGTCTTAACTGATGGCCTATAAAAAGGTGTCTCATTACCAAGGTGTCACACAAGAATCATCTCATGATGGGTAAACGCAAAGAGCTCTCTCAAGACATTTGTAACCTTATTGTTGCAAAACATACTGATGGCATTGGTTACAGAAGGATTTCTAAACTTCTGAAAGTTCCAGTGAACACTCTTGGGGCAATAATCCAGAAGTGAAAAGAACATAATTTCACCATAAACCGGCCACGACCAGGTGTTACTCGCAAGATTTCTGAATTTTCAGAAGAGTTGTTAAAGAGCCAAGGACCAGTTGTGGAGAGCTTCAAGAAAGACCTGGAATTAGAAGGTGCAATTTTTTCAAAGAAAAGAATAAGTAATGCACTCAACCGCCACGGCCTGTATGCACGCTCACCACGCAAGACTCCATTGCTGAAGAAAAAGCATGTTGAAGCTCATTTAAAGTTCGTACAACATTTAGACAAGCCTGTGAAATACTGGGAGAATATAGTCTGGTCAGATGAGACCAAAACTGAACTCTTTGGATGCCATAATATACACCATGTTTTGGAGGTCAAATGGCACTGTACATCATCCCAAAAACACCACACCAACAGTGAAGTTTTGAGTTGTGAACATCATGTGGGTGTGAGGTTGTTTTCCAGTATATGGTACTCGCAAACTTCATATCACTGAAGGAAGGAAGAATGGAAAAATGTACCAAGTCATTGTTGCTAAAAATCTGCTGCCATCTACCAGGATGATTAAGATGAAACAAGGGTGGACATTTCAGCAATTGCTTTCAAAGAAAGAAAATAAAGCTGCTAGAATGGCCCAACCAATCACCTGACTTGAATCCACTAGAAAATCTATGGAAAGAACTAAAGATAAGAGTTCATAAAGGGGGCCCACGGAACCTTCAAGATTTGAAGACTGTTTGTCTGAAATAATGGGCCAAAATCACACCTGAGCAATGCATGCAACTAGTTTCTCCATGCAGGAGGCGTCTTGAAGCTGTCATTACCAAAGAATTTTGTACAAAAGTATTAAATAAATTTCAGTTAGCGTGTTCACTACTATTTTCCCCATTCCATTTTATTAAACATAACTTAATTTCTGAACCGAATGTGTGTGTGTGTTACTAAATTATATTTACTCTATACAAAAACATTTACTGAATTAGCTCCTGGAATAAATGCTGTCATATGAACTAAACTTAAGACTTACCGGGTTAAAGGTAGGAAGCTGAAACGGAGCCTTCTTCCATCCAAGAAAAAACTCTTCTGGTGTGTAGAACTGTATGCCAATATTAAGAGCAAACTGCAGAACATTACAACAATTAGTACAATAAATTGAAATACAGCCAGATTATTTGCTCTGTAGCTTCCTACCAAGCGGTCACTGCATGAGAAATCCTTCTTCTTGCGGTCTGGAGCCCAATTTGCAGGTCTCCCTGCAGCATCTGTGTGGACAAAATAAGATCACTTATCAGGACCCCCACATGGCAACTCTATTTTAAATAAAATGTATGTACAATCAAAGTTTTTTTTTTGGAAGTTTTTTTTTTTTTTTTTTTTTTAATAGTGAAGAGAAGGGTTGAAAATTGTCATTTTATTTTTTGCTCTATGTCTTAATTTTAGGATATTCCCCTCACTTCTTGTCCTGGGGAAGCAACAGTAGAAAAAGAGATCCCTTATTAGACAGTTGTCACCAAAACAGTTTTCCTGCAATATACAGTCAGGTCCATAAATATTGGGACATCGACACAATTCTCACATTTTTGGCTCTATACACCACCACAATGGATTTGAAATGAAACAAACAAGATGTGCTTTAACTGCAGACTGTCAGCTTTAATTTGAGGGTATTTACATCCAAATCAGGTGAACTGTGTAGGAATTACAACAGTTTTCATATGTGCCTCCCACTTGTTAAGGGACCAAAAGTAATGGGACAGAATAATAATCATAAATCAAACTTTCACTTTTTAATACTTGGTTGCAAATCCTTTACAGTCAATTACAGCCTGAAGTCTGGAACGCATAGACATCACCAGACGCTGAGTTTCATCCCTGGTGATGCTCTGCCAGGCCTCTACTGCAACTGTCTTCAGCTCCTGCTTGTTCTTGGGGCATTTTCCCTTCAGTTTTGTCTTCAGCAAGTGAAATGCATGCTCAATCGGATTCAGGTCAGGTGATTGACTTGGCCATTGCATAACATTCCACTTCTTTCCCTAAAAAAGCTCTTTGGTTGCTTTTGCAGTATGCTTTGGGTCATTGTCCATCTGCACTGTGAAGCGGCGTCCAATGAGTTCTGAAGCGTTCGGCTGAATATGAGCAGATAATATTGCCCGTAACACTTCAGAATTCATCCTGCTGCTTTTGTCAGCAGTCACATCATCAATAAATACAAGAGAACCAGTTTCATTAGCAGCCATACATGCCCACGCCATGACACTACCACCGTTCAAGCTTCACTGATGAGGTGGTATGCTTAGGATCATGAGCAGTTGCTTTCCTTCTCCATACTCTTCTCTTCCCATCACTCTGGTACAAGTTGATCTTGGTCTCATCTGTCCATAGGATGTTGTTCCAGAACTGTGAAGGCTTTTTTAGATGTCGTTTGGCAAACTCTAATCTAGCCTTCCTGTTTTTGAGGCTCACCAATGGTTTACATCTTGTGGTGAACCCTCTGTATTCACTCTGGTGAAGTCTTCTCTTGATTGTTGACTTTGACACACATACACCTACCTCCTGGAGAGTGTTCTTGATCTGGCCAACTGTTGTGAAGTGTGTTTTCTTCACCAGGGAAAGAATTCTTCGGTCATCCACCACAGTTGTTTTCCGTGGTCTTCTGGGTCTTTTGGGGTTGCTGAGCTCACTGGTGCGTTCCTTCTTTTTAAGAATGTTCCAAACAGTTGTTTTGGCCACGCCTAATGTTTTTGCTATCTCTCTGATGGATTTGTTTTGTTTTTTCAGCCTAATGATGGCTTGCTTCACTGATAGTGACAGCTCTTTGGATCTCATCTTCAGAGTTGACAGCAACAGATTCCAAATGCAAATAGCACACTTGAAATGAACTCTGGACCTTTTATCTGCTCGTTGTAATTGGGATAATGAGGGAATAACACACACCTGGCCATGGAACAGCTGAGAAGCCAATTGTCCCATTAATTTTGGTCCCTTAACAAGTGGGAGGCACATATGCAAACTGTTGTAATTCCTACACCGTTCACCTGATTTGGATGTAAATACCCTCAAATTAAAGTTGACAGTCTGCAGTTAAAGCACATCTTGTTCGTTTCATTTCAAATCCATTGTGGTGGTGTATAGAGCCAAAAATGTTAGAATTGTGTCAATGTCCCAATATTTATGGACCTGACTGTATTCTATTGCAGTGACAGCTCACATTTTTCGATTTTCTCTCACTCAGTCCTGAAAAAATGGTCACCAGGACATCTAGAGAGGCTGAATATACCAGCTGAATATATCCAGTGGACCCTACTCAAATCAAAACTATAAAAAGTGACCATTACCTCCTACATAGATACAGTCTTCTTTCTGCATCTTGATGCCATCATTAGCCTAGAACAGACACAAGCATTAAAGCAAAACTCTAGCCAAACAGCTGAACATTGTTGAAGTACATATTTGTGAGCTTGTTTTCCTAAGAAAATATTTATAAATATGATTAAGCTTGTGAACTGTACCCTCCTGCTACATTAGCCAGCCAGAATTGTGACGTCACTGTACATTACTGGAGCCTCCTACATCATTTGTCTGCTGTTTTGTAAAACAGAATTTATTGCACTGCTGACAGTTTCTGAGCGCTGCTTACTTTTCTTGGAAGTGCCAATTCCTGCTTTGCAGTGCTACACAAAGGTTCTGCTTTACTGATTTTGCAGAGAATGCATATCTAGTTGTCCAAATCACTGAAAACAATTATTATTATACAGGACTTACATAACGCCAACAGTTTGCGCAGCGTTTTACAATATGAAGGGAGACAGTACAGTTTCAATGCAATTAAAAACAAGAGAATTAAGAGGGCCCTACTCATAAGAGCTTACAATCTAATAGGGTGGGGCAAGTGGTAGAAAAGATTTTACCTGTGGGGGATGAGCTATGTTCTTTTTTGTAAATCTATTAATGCAATAAATTATGTAGAAGCAAGCTGGTAAAAATGTAAAAGCACCAACAGAAAATGTTTTTAGATAAATTCATAAAAATTTAAATGTGCTCTCCTTGATGATACTCTCTTTAAATAAGGACATTTGAGGCCAAATGAGTCAAAGAGATTTGTGGTTAACAATACATAAAAATTTAAATGTGCTCTCCTTGATGATACTCTCTTTAAATAAGGACATTTGAGGCCAAATGAGTCAAAGAGATTTGTGGTTAACAATACTAACCTCCCCTACTTACACCTCCCATTTTCACTCTCTTGAAGAGCTACAGTGGACAAAGAAACTTCAGTATACAACACACAGGGGTGTGGAAACTTTTTAAAAAACTATAACTGTCCAAAGACTAAATCGGGGTCCCAAACTACCGTACTTGTTCCTTATGACAATCTGCTTGTCCTGATAAAAAAAAAAAAATTTTTTTTGCAGAATGGAAAATATGAAGGGTTGCGGTTTATTAGGCTGATAGGCTGAGGCGCTTTAAAAGTTTAAGTTGCCAATAAAGCCCTTTTCATTTTTAAATGTTTATTCATTGCTAGAAAATTTCTTATAATCCCCAAACATTATATATTTTTTAAAGCAGAGGCTCTAGAGAATAAATAAGTGAGATTGCCATTTTTTATGTCACATGGTATTTGCACAGCCTGCCCATGTGCCTGCCCGTGCAATGGTAACAAACAACGTAAATTTTATTATCCATAGTTGACTATCCAAAAGCCTTCACAAGTTACCAATTTAGATTTACAGAGGAGTCCTGGAGCTAGAATTGCTGTCCATGATCTGACATTCACGTTGATACCTTGCATGTGTGGGACGATTGCTGTTTGCATGTGTGCGGGACTGACACATCCGTTTGCCTTTGCACATGAGCACGGGGGGGGGGGGGGGGGGTGCAAGGATGCTTTTTTTTTTTTTAATCACTTTAATTGCTGTCACAAGGAATGTAAACATCCCTAGTGACAGCAATAGGAAGTGACAGGTATTCTTTATGGAGAGATCTGGGGTCAATCAGACCCAGATTCCTCTTCTGCCCTTAAAAGCATTTGATCACACAACGATCAGTGTGATCAAAAGCTTTCCATTTTTAAAATTGGTACCAGGGAAACTCGAAGTGATGTATGGTCATCTCTTCCTGTTTCCTATCTCATAGAGGTGGACAGAGTGGTTGCGGTCTTTGTCTGCCTCTCGGTGGTGTAGGTAGAACCTTCAGAGCCCCATTGCAAAAAAACAAGAAAGACCCTTGGGGTCATTTCCATTGGTCCCGGGACCCTTCCCACTGATTTCAAGGTCCTTTATTATGGTCCCACAGTGGGACCCTTTTGTGTCGTCTTGGGGCCCTCCCATGGTGGCGAAATGCCAGGGCCTGGTCGCAAGTGTGACCTTTGAGACCCAGGTAGTTCCACCACTTGGATAATCATGTCCAATCACCATGGATCTTTTTGCAATGAAAGTTTAATTGCTAAAAGATTCCTGGTGACTGGACATGGTTAACCCTTACTGACAGATGAGATCCCAATTGGAAGTGCATGATTAACCCTTTCAGATATGTGTTGGAAGCATATGATTAACCATTTCAATGCGAACCAATTCCTAATGCAAATGCATATTTCCACCAGGGATCTGCTAACAATGAAATGGTTAATCATACACTTCCAATACATATCTGAAACTGTTAATCATGCACTTCCAACTGGGATCTCATATGCCAGCAATAAAAGGGTTAACCATATCCACTCATTCTCTTCTGTGTTAGTATTAAAGTGTTAGCATGTGTTTCCCGATCACTATCTCTTCACTCAGCCGCTTCACAGCACACATACCAGTCCTACAGCCTTCTGTCAAATCAGCACACTTGCTGCAAGTAGTGATCATATCCGAGGCCTGCCACACCCCCTCCTCAAGTTCTGCCCAATCACTGCGAGCCTCATAGCAGGCTCCACCTTGAGGCCGGGGAGGAGCAGAACACAGGGGAGCTGCCTGATCTCTGCTAGGGGAGAAGGTACTGATCTGTCCACCACTGCCACCTCTATTATCAGCCAGCCGAATTGCTGGCTAGTCGATAGGGACAGCCTACGGGAGGGCGGCTCTAAACCCTGCTGTTTGCCAGCAGCAGCAAGGATAATTGTAAAAAATAACTTCTTGCCTGGCGCCCGCAACTGCATGTTCCAGGTGTCAGCTGATAGGAATTCAACATCCCTGACACACTTTGGGGTGTGACATAAGTCTGGTCTCCTATTGCACCTTGTAGTTCCACCTTCCAGCTGCTATGTCATTCTACACTCATTAGCTGGTGGAACCACACTGTGCAGCATGAATCCGAGCATCCATCACATCCAGAAGTGTGTAGGCTGCTATAGATTCTTTAGCTGAAACAGCTCCTCAAGAAAGCAAAGATCAGAGCAGGCAACATGACAGTTATTAATTCCAAATAAGTACAGTAGCCCTGCATTAAACAATCCCTGTACTTTGTCTCTGTGCAGAATCTATCATTGCTGCTCATCTCTCCCTGTGCAGGGTGACTGGTCTTGTATTTGTCCCCTATAGTTATTTTACAGGCAGCCTAAGGTGGGTGGAGCTGCTGGGATCCTTGCACAGCTCTGCTCTGTGCACCTGTAATGTGCAGTAAAGCTGGCCATACATTGATTTACATTTAGCCAATTCAGCCAGTTCAGCATGGACCGGTCTAATTCTGGTCAGTGTGTGGCAGTCCCCACTTGACAGGAGTTGATCATCTGATTAACAGTCATCTGGTTGCCCTAAAAATTAGGCACAACTTAAACACAAAAGACAAACGGCAGACAAAACATGATCAGCAACAAAAGAGGTAGATGTTGTGTCCTCCAGTGAAAGCAGAAAAGAGGATTTTACAGCGAGTACAAAAAAAATATGATTTTTCTACTTACCATAAAACCTTTTTCTTGAGGGCAATTGAGAGATACAGAAATCCTTAGACAGTAAGGTTTACACTGCCACGTATAGGAGGTTGTGACATGGGCAAACAAAAAACATTGAAGCCATCTCCCGTATAACCCAACCTCTCTCATACTTCAGTTGGGTACTGGTGTGAACTGTCTGCTGATGGTCAAGGGCAGTACAGGATCCTCCAGTGATTGGCACTTTCTTCCAAGAAGGAAAGCAGGGGTACTCAAGAGCTGAATCCTCACTCTTCAATGAGGGAGCCATCAGTTTAGGAGATTCCGAAAACTTTAGAAAAAGCAGTGTAGTCACAAATGACACAGTCAATGTGGTTCAGCGTAGGGAGCTGGTTACCATATCTGTTGCAGAGGGAGTTACTAAACCTTTCTGGAAGTGAAGATTCTGCAGTATGTAGATGATGTGCAGTGGAGGTTAATTCAGAGCCAGGAGAATATGCCTTTTACGGGGGGGGGGGTCCCAGGGTGAGCAGAAGGGACCATCCTCTCAAAGACCTGAGAATGGCAAATTAGTGTCTGGGACTTCTTGGTCCAAAGAGTCCAGAACTTTAGCTAAACAGCCTTACTCAAAAGGCCATCCAGTCACATCTAAACAAGATTTCTAGACAATAGGACCCTTTGTATTGTTTAGTGAGCCTGAATCTAGTACATTTCAGGGAAAGTCTCCTAAATGTTTCACAAGGCCTTATGGTATGCTAAGAAGAGGAACAAGGGTGGGCATAAGGCCTTGTGTTGGAAGCCTGGACTGGTGCTGGTGAAGTAAACTGAAGGGTCAAGTCCTTACTAGGGAAATGGGCAGTAAGGACTGATCCCTGTCAACTTTAGGTCAAGAAAGTCCCTCAGAAAAAAGGTAAGGGTTGAGGAAAGTCAAGTACTTCAAGGGGTGGAACCACCTGTGACGGAAAAATGACTTTCTTGCAAACTAGAGTGCAAGATTTAAGGGGATACCATTCCCAAAGATAGGCTCCTATTAGTGTAGGAAATATAGATTCCAGGATGAAGAAAACTGAAAAAAACCTGGGAAAGATAAAGAGTAGCCTGACTCAAAGGTCTAGAATTGAGGCTAAAGGGGAAAACCTAAGCACCAATGCAGTGGAGCAAACTACCAGAAGATCCAGCAGAATTAACAATTGATACCACAATTAAAAAAGTGGAGGTACACCTTAATGAAGACGACTGGACAGAGGGGAAGAGGACACGGGATTCAAGTCCTGCAGCTTGAAAGGGAAGTAGACTGTACAAGGTACTTCTGCTGTAGAAGATGCAGGAGGATAAGGCTGTTCTTCCCTGAACAAAGACCTCCTGCACTGAGATAGGAACACATTGCAAAAACAGTGCCATTGCTAATGAAAGTGTCACAAGCAGGTTTGAAGAGAAGACTTCCCTTGAAGTAAAATGAGGTCAGCTGTTGTTTAGGAATATCATCAGCCACATAGCCATAGTTCATATTCATATGAACAAACATTAATCCCATGCATGTAAGAAGTTTAGTAGCTTATAAGAACAACTAAAGCACATGGCTCCAGATATATGATCCAAATGTTCCATGATATAAGGGTTTGTTCTTTTTATGGTGTTGGCGGTGGATCCTTTTGAAGGGATTAAACAACTTGTGACACAGTGTGCCAAATCAAGGTCAACAAATTCCTTTTCAAAGGGAAAAGCTTTGTGACATTCTCACTGGGAATCTAGGATTCTCCTGTTTGTTTACAATACTCATAGAGGAATGGCCTAAATACCAGGTGCAGCGGTAAGGTCTTTGCAGGTATAAGAGCTTTAAAAGACTATAGACCTAGAACAGCCAGCTGATCCACCTCAACACCAGACATTTTCACCCCCTTTCTGCCCAAGCAATTTTTAATCCATTTCTTGGAGTACATCACGGGACACAGAGCAGGCTATAATAATGACTATGTAGGTTATATGCCTCCTATAGGTGAATGGACACTGGCCGACCAATCAGAGAGGACGTCCTCCCCTACATAACCCCTCCTACACAAGAAGTACCTTATTTTTGTAGCAAGCAGTGAAATTCCAGAAAGAGCGGAGTGACCTCTGTATTCCATGATGTACTCCAATAAATGGATTTTACAGGTAAGTATGTAGAAAAAAATGCAATTTTACACCACAAGACAAAGAGCAGGCTATAATAATGACTATGTGAGATGTCCCAAAGCAATAGAACCTTGAGGAGTGGGTGACATCACAATAACTACTGCCATCAATCCAAAAAGGAGCTTACTCAGCTGTCTGCAATACACTGCGGCGAAATGCAGACTCCTCCACGGTTCTGACATCCACCTGGTAAAACGTTGTGATTGTATGAACCGAAGACCATGTAGCGGTCTTGCAACCTGAGCAACTGACGCCTGATGGTGGATAGCCCAAGATGCCCCCACACTCCTGGTAGAGTGTGCTCTCACTCAAAAGGATGGGACCTTATCCTTCAAACCATAGGCTTGAATGAGCAACTGGCAGATCCAATGATAAATAGTTGACCTCGATGCCACCTGCTCTTTCTGGGCCCTTCTGGCAGCACAAAACAGGATTCCTGACCTGTGCCACAAAACTCAAGCGAGTCCTGAACACCCGAAGCTCCATCCAGAGCATGAGGCACTCTTTCCCCTTCCAACTGTGGACTAGGAATAAAAGAAAGGCAAGACACTGTCCTGATTTAAGTGAAAACCGGAAAAACTCTAGGCAGGAAGACGGATGAGGATGCAACATCACCTCACCATTTTGCAAGACCAAGAACGGTTCCTTACATGAAAGCGTCGGCAGCTCATACACTCTTCCTGCCAAAGTGACAGTAATTAGAGAAGCCTCCTTCTGAGTCAAAAGATTAACCACTTGACCTCCAGAGGATTTACCCCCCTTAATGACCAGGCCTCTTTGCTACTCGGCGCTGCACTAATTCAACTGATAATTGCGCGGTCATGCAATGCTGCACTCAAACGAAATTTACGTCCTTTTTTTCACACAAATAGAGCTTTCTTTCGGTGTAATTTGATCACCTGTGCGCTTTTTATTTTTCACGCTATAAACAAAAAAAAGCCCAAAATTTTGAAGAAAAACAATATTTTTTACTTTCAGCTATAAAAAATATATAGTAAACTCAAAGTTGGTTATAAATTTAGGCCAAAATGTATTCTGCTCCATGTTTTTGGTAAAAAAAATCCCAATAAGTGTATATTGATTGCTTTGTGTGGAAGTTATAGCGTCTACAAACTATGGTATAAATACTGCAATTTACACCATTTTTCTGCTATACAGCGCTGCACTAGTTTAACGGACAATTGCGCGGTCATGCAATACGGTACATAAATGAAATTTACATCCTTTTTTCCCCACAAATTGAGCTTTCTTTTGGTGGTATTTGATTGCCTGTGCGGTTTTTATTTTTGCGCTATAAAAAAAAAAAGGCTGCCAATTTTGAGGAAAAAAAAAAACCAATATTTTGAACTTTTGCTATAAAACATGTCCAATAAAAAAATGCAAAAATCAAATTTAGTCATAAATTTCTGCCAAAATGCATTCTGCAGCATGTCTTTGCTAAAAAAAATAATCCAATATGTGTAAATTAATTGGTTTACGTGAAAGTTATAGCGTTTACAAATAGCGGGAAAGATACTGGGATTTTTAGTTTTTTTTTTATACTAATAATGGCGGCGATCAGCGAATTATGGCAGCAGTGACTTATGGCAGCGACCAGCGACTTATGGCGGGACTGCGGCGGACATTCTGACATTGGGGGGTACTGACTTGGGGTCACTGACATCCCCAAAAACACTAATACAGTGATCAGTGCAAAAAAAAAAAACACTCACACTGTACTAATGGCACTGGGGAGGAAGGGGTTAACTTTGATTTGCAGGGAAGGGTTATCTGAGTGAGGGGAGTGTTTTACTAGGGGGCGGGGGTGTGTGCTGGACAAGAGAAGGCTGATCGAGAGAGAGAAAGTCTTCTTTCTCGATCAGCTTGTCCTCGAGCTGTCAGGGAAGTGACAGACAGCACAGCTATTGCAGCTGAGTTGTCTGTCACTGTTTGCCGCCGATCGCCGGGAAACAGCCGGTAAAGACCGGCTGTGACCCGGCGACTGACATCTGCGGCGGTGATCGGCGGGACAGATAGGGCGGCGGCGCGCCTCGCGCGCGCCCCCTCTGTTTACAAAACACACGTTTTAAAACGGGGTTTTGCCTGCCAGTGCCGTATTTCTACAGTGGCAGGGTGGCAAGTGGTTAAAGTGGTTGTAAAGGGCAACATTTTTTACCTTCATACATTCTATGCATGAAGGTAAAAAAACCTTCTGTGTGCAGCAGTGCCCCCAGCCCCCTCAATACTTACCTTTGCCCCATTGAGATCCAGCGATGTGCACTACAGCGTTGGCTGTCCTAAGTCTCTGCCTCATTGGCAGAGATAGCAAGCAAGAGCAAGGAGATAGAGGGGGTGGGGCAAAGCCAAGGATAGGAAAAAAGGAAATAACCCTTTAAATCATACATTTCTGTGGATGCCACTACCTGGCTTCTCCCCAGGAAAAACAGATTTCCAGGCTCTGTAATGGAAGCTCCCTGAAGCCGGCTTCCTGGTGCTCAACAGTGCGGAGATCTTACCCTGATCCTACCAGACCTAGGCTCAATATAGCTAAGACTTCAATTCTAGCAATCATAATGCAGGATACATTATTGGAGCCAAGACAATAGGTCTGGGCAGGCCTGAAGTGCCCAAGGAGCGCCCCCTGCCAGATATACTATGTTGGTGTATCAAGTCCTCCTGGGCTAGGCCAGGCTCCCACTATTATCAGTGTTACCTCTTCCCGGATCCTGCTCAAAAGACATGGCAATAATTGAATTGGGGGAAGACAGACTAGGGGGAACTGGTTCCCAAAGGTGAACTCATCAACCCCTAATGCCAATGGCACTCCCAACCCTGGACACAACCCAACTTATTTTAGAACCTGAAAGTCAATAGATCCACATCCAGATTTCCCCAACACTGGCAGCTTGCCAAGAACGTTATGGGATGCAGGGAACTCTCTCCTGGTAATAATCGCTGACCTCTGGAGAAAGATAACCCTAACAGTTCTTTATACCTGGAATATGAACTGCCGACAGACCCAACACATGCTGTTCTGTCCCAGACAGAATGTGGTTCACCTTTGCCTGAACCGCACAACTCCTGGTGTTGCCCTGGTGGTTAATATATGCCACTGCTGTGGCATGTTGGACCGAAGCCTGACCACAAACCTGTGCAACTTGTTAGTCCAATAATCCAGAGCAACGTGTACTATCCGAAATTCCAAGATATTGATGGGCGATATTCAATCCTGTGGAGAAAAAGTTTTCTGAACTGTAGCCACCTTTAAGCCAACCACCCAACCAGAAAGACTGGCACCAGTGGTTATTATTTTCCATATCACTGTAAGGAAAATTACCCCTTCTCCATATTCTGAACAAACAACCACCAATTCAGACTGTGCAATAGCCTGAGAACAAAGCCCTACAACATCCACCGCTTGGATCTTTATGATAGAATGTTCCTCTACAAAGACCTAGAGTGAAACCGCACGCAGGAAACTGCTACAACATGGATACCATTTCCTCAAGTATATACGTATACCCCTTTCCTTCTTATATTTCAATCTAAACTTGGAATGAATTGCTCCCTGAGCAAGGAACATTAAACTATGCTGAGATTGAGACTCTCCTGCGTCCTCAACAAGCACGGCACCAGGGGTGGCAGTTTTGTGAACACTTAGGGGGCTTCAGTCAGCCCAAAGGGCAGAGCCCTAAAACAAAGAAATGGACATCCGAAATCTAACTCTTGCAGAGAAGCCACAACTGCTGGACTGATCCCATCCAAAACAGAAAGATGTCTAGTGTCTTGAGATCTAAGATAGACCTCACATCCCCGTTTGGCTTTGGGCCTGTCCAGTGTGTTTCGAATCACCTCACAGACTGCCCTAGCACCCTCTGCCCGAGATACTTCTCAAAACAAAGCCATCTCAGATTCTGGAGGGGAAAAGCTTACAACACCTGGTATTTCCAAGTATCCTTTAGACTGTAAGCTCCACGAGCAGGGCTCTCCTATTCCTTTTGTACTGAAATGTTTTGTAATTGTACGGTCTCCCTTATATTGTAAAGCGCTGCGCAAACTGTTGGCGCTATATAAATCCTGTATAATAATAATAATAATAATTCTCCCCTCCAAGTATTAATCAGGGCTGACCCTGCTTAGCTTCCGAGTTTAAATGAGATCAGGCAAGTTTATGATGATGTGGCCGCAGTCTATTGCAGCGCCACCAGCAGGAATAGCTGCAAACCCAGATACACCTGACATCCCTTTGGTCTATCGTGAAATGCAAACACCGCAAGATCACCCCCCACCCCGAGTCCACTAGACCTGGGGACGGGTGGTACATCTGTGTCTCGGCTGCCTCCCCCTTATATAGCGAGGCTCGGGTACCATCCATTTTAGCTAACAGCTTTCCGAATAGATCCAATTAAAATCCCTGATTCTACAATGGAACCAATCTGGATCTTCATGTATGCTCCAAGAGCACATGTAACACTTCAGTGACCATCCCCCTTACAGACACAGGCAAAAAAAAACTGAGGTACTTCTTGGGTAGGAGGGGTTATATAGGTGAGGACTTCCTCTCTAACAGGTCAGCCAGTGTCCATTCACCTATATGTGGCATATAGTCCACATAGTCATTACCATAGCCTGCATTGTGTCCCGGGATGTACAATAAAGAAATTATTGGCACCTTCTCAAAATTGTAAATAATTGCATTACAAACTGATGCTCCTCTAATTTGTAATTAAACTCACCTGTATCAATTAGCAGGTGCTGACAATATAGATGTGTGTCTGTGTGCCACGTGGAGCATGGAGAAAAGAAAGAGCGGCAAAGAATTGTCTGAAGATATGAGAACAAAAATTGTGGAAAAGCATGCACAATCTCAAGGTTACAAGTCCATCTCCAGAGATCTAAATGTTCCTGTGTCTACTGTGTGCAACATTGTCAAAAAGTTTACAGCCCAAGCATTGCCAGCGACTGTGCTTGATGGTGGACGCTCATTAGCAGAGCTCCGCTCATCCCAGGCATCTCCGGCTCTCCCGCTCTGCTCCACAAGCCGACAGCTGCTCTGGGCGGGCCGCATAAGCCCAGCGCACACCCGGAGACATAGTATGGGGAAGATCGGGCGCTGGAAGCCCCCCTCCGCTTCCTATCTAGGCCTGCATCCCCTCTAGTACTGCTCCCAGCCCAAAAGGGAGTTCCGGGCACCCGGCGGTGGCCAGGGGAGGAATCGATCAGCCCTCCACATGGCCCTTCACAATCCCACCCCAAAATACTAGCCAGATTGAGGATCCCAGACACCTGCAGGTGGTGGGGGGGGGGGGGGGGCAGCAGACCACCCTTATTTGGAGCACATCACAGCTTCAGCCACAGTCCCATCCTTGCAGCTGGTTCCATCCACCCTAACAGCCTCATCTTTGGACAACAAATTGCAAGTATTCCTGCGCAATATTACTGCTACTACATCTGCTGAAGCTGGCCCTGGATCTTAGGGGGGAGATCACCCAGATTGGGGACCGCACTGATCACCTGGAGACCAAGTTTGACGAATTGGTACAATACGTACATGTTTTGGAAGGAGACAACGCTTAGTTGAAGCTCTCCATGTCCCAAATGCAGTTTCAACAAGAAGACCTGGAAAACAGGGAACGCCGCCAGAATATCCGTATCCGCAGTATGTCTAAAGCAATTTCTGACTCCCAACTTCGTCACCATTTGCTGTCCTTTTTTACCGCAACTTCCCCATGGTCCCAGAATCAGATTGGCGGCTGGATAGAGCTCATCGCTCTCTGGGCCCTAAACCCCCTGAGGGCACCAGACCCCACAACGTCATTGTCCGTTTTCATTTTTTTGAAAGCAAAGAGAGTGCTTTCCTCTGCGCGCAACAAATCATCCTTGGAATTCAAAGGAGACAAACTCCAACTCTTCAGTGACCTCCTTCCGATTACCCTGGCCAAATGATGAGTTCTGAAACTGGTCACCACCCATCTCCAACAACACCACATTCCCTATCGGTGGGGGTTTCCCTTCAAGTTGGTCGTCTCCAAGGACAACACTCAAGTTACCCTACGTGATCTTCCTGAAGCAGATTCCTTCCTTCATCACCTGGGACTTCCCCCTCTTCCTGATGATCCATCTTCACTGCCACCTACTCCATCACGCCCTTCCGCCACCCCAACCAAGATCTGGACACCGGCCCACGGCCTCCTAGAGCAGGTGATGTACCTGTCTGATGACCCTCCTAGATGGTCTATTGGGCGTTCTCAGAGTCGCCTTCTTCCCCAATTATTGCACCGCTAACATCAATTTTGCTATGTCCTGGTTGTGTGCTTTCATTATGTTTTTCCTTGCCGGGACAGACAATTGGTGAGATGTGTCAGTTGTCATGCTGTCCCTGAACACGTCTAGCATTAGGCCTAGACAACTTGGGTCTGTTCCCATGTCCTGAGTTTATATCATTACTGATATCTTTGTTTTTTGCTGTTCTTACAGTTTATGTCTTCTCTGTTTTTATTGCTTTAATTTTTTTTCATCGATTATGCTTTATTCAGTCTTTATACTGGTACAATTGTTTTTTGTATTATTAACTAATGATGACTTTACGGTTACTATCATATAATGTCAAAGGTCTTAACTCTATCCAAAAACAGTGGATGGCTTTGAAGGAATTTTGATCCTCAGGAGCAGATGTTATTTTTGTTCAGAAGACCCATTTTAAATCGAATGGCTCTTTTTGTTTTGCCTCAGGGTTTTTTTCCCAATCCTACTCGGCTTTTGATCCCACTGGGAAGGCCGGAGTAGCGATTTTGATACGGACACACTGCTCCCTTTCCTCCAGAGTCGACCCATGGGGTCGTTTTATTCTTCTAGAATGTATGTTTGGAGGCTCTCCTCTTATTTTGTTAAATTTGTATGCCCCGAACGTGGGTCAATTGCAGTTCCTTTCCCAAACACTCACCAGATTAAATTCCTTTTCAACACCACACATGATCAATGGTGGCGACTTTGATTTAATTATGTCCCCACATAAAAACAGGAAGGTCCTTTTTGAATCCACCTCCTTGAATCGGCAATGTTCCTTCTCAAGATATTTTTGTAAGTTGATCAGGGAACATAGTCTCTTTGATGCTTGGCAGGTCAAACATCCCTTACACAAACAATTTACTTTCTGTTCCTCTGCTCATCACAGTTATTCTCGCTTAGACTGTTTTTCTGTCTCTGCTCCTTTACTCCCACATTTGGTTTCTTCTGAAATCAATTCTATCACATGGTCTGACCATGCTTCTATGACTCTGAATCTTCTTTTCCCTGACTCCCTACAGAAGGCCTGTCACTGGCGCCTCAATGAGACTTTCCTCACTACGACCCATCTCTGCGAGGAACTTTCTCAAGACTGGACATGTACTTTCATCATAATGTGGGCTCAGTGGTTTCTTCCTCGACCCTATGGGAGGCTCATAAGGCTGTTTTTCAGGGACTCTGTATCTCTATGGGCTCCCGTTTAAAAAAAAGTCCTCTACTGCTGCCAAGGCTTCCCTTATTTGCCAACTATCTTAGGCTGAACATCGTTTACTTGCAAAGCCGTCTAATACTGGGCTTCCTAGGGTTACTTCTCTCCGTGACCAGATCAAAGCTCTCGATTTGTGTAAATCTTCACATTCCTTTCTTTGGGTCAAACAGAAATTTTACGAATTCTCTAATAAACCACACCGCATGCTCGTAAATTGGCTCAAAGCACAATCTCCCTCAACGATACCAGATCACCTACTCCAACCGGATGGTGACCCTACCTACGACCCTCACGTAATGGCCTCAATCTTTGGAACATACTATAAAAACCTTTACAACTGCGCCATCCCAGATCTTCACCACCCCCCCTTGCAAAAGGCGTCTTTTTTGACTCTCTATTCCTCCCGACGTTTATCACCCCCTAACCTCTCGGCCCTTAATGCGGACATTTCATCCTAGGAATTATTCGAGACAATCAAACAACTCCCATCCCACAAATCTCCGGGACCTGACAGCCTACCCTATTCCTATTATAAAACCTTTATAGGCACTTTGGCTCCTCATCTCTATTTCAGGATCTCTTAAAGGGCGTCGCCCCCCAGGCATAATTTTCCCAGGCATATATTTCTGTAATTCCCAAGCCTGATAAAGATCATTCTACCCCAGCTAACTATCGCCCCATCGCTCTATTGAATTCCAACTATAAAATATTTACTAAGATTTTGGCCAACAGGTTGTCCAGAGTCATCTCCAAGCTCATACATAGGGATCAGGTGGACTTTGTGCCAGCTAGACATGCCGCGGACAACACCAGGGGGTCCGTTGACTTGATTGATTTGGTTAAACGATCCTTGACTCCTGCTATATTACTGAGCTTGGACGCTCAGAAAGCTTTTGATCGCCTTAGCTGGCCCTATATGTTTATGGTCTTGGAGAAGTTTGGCTTCCGGGGTCCATTTGTGGCTGCCTTGAAGGTTCTTTATTCTTCACCTTCTTCACAGGTCAGATTAGCATAGTTCCTCTCACGCTCCTTCCAAATGTCAAACGGTACACGGCAGGGTTGTCCGCTTCCCCCCCTACTGTTTATCCTTTGTCTGGAACCGCTGGCTATCACCATTCGGTTCAACCCTGATACACGCGGGATAAATTGTCATGAGCATGAATACAAATTGTCCCTATTTGCAGACGATATCCTCCTTACCTTAACAAACCGTCCTACTTCCCTACCGGTTCTCCATAAAACTTTACAATTATTTGGGGCTCTGTCGGGATATAAAGTCAATGCATCCAAAACTGAGGTACTTCCTTTACACATCCCACCCGACGTATTGTCCTTTCTCCAATCGTTTTATCCATATCGTTGGTGTACTCACTCTTTAAAGTACTTGGGTACCAACCTCACTTCTTTATACCACTGTATATACAAGGCTAACTTCCCTCCCTTATTCATTGCCATTTCCCGATCTCTAAAATTCTGGGACACCCTACCCATCTCCTACCTTGGCCGCATCAACATGATAAAAATGAACATACTGCCCAAACTCTTATATCTATTCGCGACTCTTCCGGTTCCCATCCCTATGTCTAAGCTACACTCCATTCAGAAATCCCTTTTATGCTTTATCTGGCATGATAAACAACATAGAATCGCACTCACTGTACTTCTCACCTTGCGTTCCAGGGGAGGCCTAGGTGTTCCGGATATTGTGACATATTATTGTTACCCACCTCCGATTCCTACTCTCCTGGTCCACCCGACGTCCTCCCAATATATGGTCAGAGATTGAATCCCTACAACTAACCCCGATTCACCCATGCTCCTTTCTCTGGTCTACGTCGGCGGTGGATATCACTTCTTATCGACACCTCTTGCTTGGACTTATGCAATTCTCCCTGTCTATTTGGAAGAGATGCAAGATTAAATTTGCACTGGCCTCTGACTGTTCTCCTTTAACCAATGTTCTTTTTAATCCCATCCTTCTGGACAGTCTGGCCATGTCCCGTATGCTCCCTTGGGCTTCAGCCAATCTCTTCCAACTGCGCCATCTGATCCACCCGGTGACTCAGGCACTTAACCCCTTTTCTGTTATCCAGAAAAAAGTCCATCTTCCTCCCCAGCATTTTTACATCTATTTGCAGATACGCCATTTCTTTTCTACCTTGTCACCCTCTTTGACCCTTGAAAACCCTACTCCTTTTGAGCGTCTATGTATACAGGGCCCACATCAAAGGGGCATAATCTCCACTACCTATAAGCTCCTTATGGACGCCTACCCCTTATCCAATGACACCCACCACTATATGCGCAAATGGTCCCAATTTCTCAGCTGTGACATTGATTTGGTGCCGTGGAAAAAGATATGGGAAAACGCATCTAGATCTTCCATATGCGTAGTCTATAAAGAAAATGTGTATAAAATCATGATGTTTTGGTACAGAACACCTGATATACTCCATGCCCGTAACTGGGTGCTTCTCCTGCCTGCTGGCAATGTGGGAGAGAATCTGGATCTCTTTACCATATTTTTTGGGAATGTAGGTCTATCATTCCCTTTTGGGAGTATGTATGGTCCCTGCTACGTTCTTTACTACGTACCAACCTTCCTTTTGAACCCCTTTACTTTTTTTTGGGCCTACCCTTCCCAGGCCTCCCCAAATTGTCCAGGAAACTCTCCATGCATGTTCTGACGGCAGCCAGGAGAAGCATCCCGATATGTTGGCTCTCTTCCACACCCCCCTCACTACCGACATTATTTAAGATTATTACAGACATTAGAAAAATGGAATAACCACTCACTATGCCAGCTCTGTATCCATATTTGAAACTGTATGGAATCCATGGGGTACCTATATCTCTGCTCAATTTGTTCAAAATGTACTGATTTGATTCTTTTTCCACTGTTGTTTCATTGACATTGTATGTTTTTTTTTTCTTTTTCTTCTTTTATATCCTTACATGTTTTTATCATTGATGAACCTCTCTTTTCTCTCTTCTTCTCAGTTTGTTTTAAAGTTTCATGTATATTTATATGTGTGAAAACTCAATAAAATGTTAATTATAAAAAAAAAAGTTTACAGCCCATGGCACTGTAGCTAGTTTCCCTGGGCGTGGATGAAAAAGAAAAACTGATCACAGACTGCAACGAAGGATTGCCTGGGTACAGGGTACTACTGTGTCAGATCACACTATATGTCGCCATCTGAATGAAAAGGGACGCTATGGTAGGAGACCCAGGAAGACCCCACTGACAACAAAAACATAAAAATTCCAGATTGGAGTTTGCCAAAACTTACCTGAGGAAGCCAAAAATACTTTTGGGAGAATGTGCCGTGGACAGATGAAACAGAATACAACTTTTTGGTAAAGCCCATCATTCTACTGTTTTCAGAAAAAGAAATTAAGCCTTTAACCACTAGCCTACAGGGCACTTATACCCCCTTCCTGCCCAGGTTAATTTCCAGCTGTCAGCGCTGTCGCAATTTGAATGACAATTGCGCGGTGAAACAACACTGTACCCATATGAAATTTTTATCTTTTTTTGTGACAGATAAAGCTTTATTTTGGTGGTATTTATTCACCTCTGGGTTTTTTCTTTTTTCTTAAACAAACCAAAATCCACTGAAAATTTTGGAAAAAAAAGTTTTTTCTTAGTTTTTGTTATAAAATTTTGTAAATAAGTGATTTTTCTCCTTCACTGATGTGCGCTAATGAGGGTGCACTGATGGGCACTGATGGACACTGATAGGTGGCACTGATGAGGAGGCACTGGTAGGTGGCACTGATGTGTATTGACAGGCATCACTGATGGGCACTGAAAAGCAGCACTGATACATGGCACTGATAGGCAGCACTGACTGGAACTGATAGGTGGCACTGACTGGCACTGATGTGTGACACTGAAAGGCAGTTCAGATGGGCACTGATATGTGGCATTGATGTGCACTGATATGTGGCACTGATGGGCACTGGCACGAGGCACTGATGAGCACTGACATAAGGCACTGATGGACACTGTTTACATGTGATTGACTGTGATTGGACACAGCTGATGAGCACTGACATAAGGCACTGATGGACACTGTTTACATGTGATTGACTGTGATTGGACACATCTTCGGCTCTTTCCGTGATCGGTGATCCGCTGTGTCCGAGGGACACAGTGCACCGCCGATCGCCGCGCTGCACACTCCCTGAGCCACGCATGCGCAGTGAGAATGGGAGGACGTCATATGACGTCCTCCCAGAATGAGAGAATCACCTTGCGCCTGTCATATTACTATATGGCGGGCGGGAGGTGGTTGAAGAAAAGAATACAGTCCGTACCGTCAACCATGGTGGAGGGTCACTGATGTTTTGGGGTTGCTGTGCTGCTTCAGGCACTGGATGTCTTTAACGTGTGCATGGCATTATGAAATCTGAAGACTATCAAAGAATTCTGGGGTGCAATGTAGGGTCAAGTGTCAGAAAGTTGGGTCTCCATGAAAGGACATGGGTCTTACAGCAGGACCCAAAAGCACACGTCAAAAAGCACCCAGAAATGCTTGAAAACAAAGAGTTTAAGATTACTGAACTGAACAGTAATGAGTCCAGATCTCAATCCCATAGCGCACCTGTGGAGAGATCTCAAAACAGCATTTGGTAAAAGGAACCCTTCCAATCTTAGAGACCTGGAGCAGTTAGCAAAAGAAGAGTGGCTGTAGGTGGGCAGTTATGAGAATGCATGATCCACATGGTGCTTCAGGAAGGAAGAGCAACAGCTGCAAAGTGTTTCCTCTAGCGGAGGAAAGCCGCACATTATGTCAGTGCTCAATTCCCTCAGTCTCAAACCCACCAGAAGTGGCTAACTGTACAACTTGTGAGGTACTTTCCAGTGCTTTAGCCTGACCAATCTTACTCACTACATGAGTCTTCAGAGAAATGGTAACACCAGAGGCTGTGCCACAACTCTGGATGTGAAAAGCATGTTGCTCCAATGCAGAGCTCAGTGCCCAAAAGTCACATTCTAGGCTAACACCACAATTTCCAATCCATATGGGTCCAGGCATGGCCTCCAAAAATATTGCTGAGGACATGCTGATTCATCCGTCCTACACAGAGACCAGCTGATACAACAGTGTGCAATATTTGACATTTTGATAAACTATTGCATCATTATCTGGTTGGATGGATGTAGTAGCGATTCTCAATGAATTTTCAAGGTACTCATCAGATATTTTTGTTCTAAGTTTACCCTTCATGTGCTTCATCCTTGAAAAACGTTGCTCACAAATATAGGTGCTGCCAAAAACAAATGACCAGAATCAGGCATGATTGTGAAGAGTGAGATATTTTCCTTTGGGAAGAAAAAAAAACTTATAGAAGTCAAGTAAAGAGACACTGTCAATTTGCTCTTCGACCGCATGTGTTCGCTAAGTGTAAACACATTTTTACAAAAAGTTCAAAAAATAAAATCAACATTCTTAAGTAAGTTTACTATTTTGTGTTTGGCCACATTCATAGCCATCTTGGGCTGCAGGTTGGACACCCCTGATCTAATGCATAGCTGTAGCTTACAGGCAAACATTTATAGCTATGGAATTTCACAAGAACAACAACAAGCACTGCAAATGGTCTCACCTTTTCCCACAGGTAATCCCACATTCCAGTGACTGGCTTACGATAGAGTCCAACACCAGTCGCAACAAACACCTGAAAGGAAACATAATGCTTTTTATCCAGCTATATCAAGAGCTCTGTATTCAATTTCTCAAGGTATCCATGAAAAACAGAGGCAGGTTAATGTGCAGGCACATTCGGACCCTCTCATGGGTCAGCATTTTTCAAGTAAGGGCCAAGGCACATAAATGATTTTATAGTAGCTACAACTCTTTCCTTAACATTTTGTTACTAGAGCTGGAACTGGCAACTGAATCACCAGCTACACTCATGTTTTTCCAGTGCAGCTACTGGTCAGCATGACCCACCAGCATTTTGTAGATGCATAGGTGTTTTCGGTATCCAACTACAGAAGCAAATCTAAAGTTAGCTACAAATGGATATAGGATTTTTGACTTACCATAAAATCCTATTCTTGGGAGTATTACCCACTTGCCTAGAAACCCCCCCCCCCCCCTTCCCAAATATACCAAATATATATTTGCTGAAAGCAGAGGACCTGGAGAATAAAAATGGTTTATCAAATG
Organism: Staurois parvus; assembly: GCF_062004578.1. Lineage (NCBI taxonomy): Eukaryota > Metazoa > Chordata > Amphibia > Anura > Ranidae > Staurois > Staurois parvus. The sequence goes on from NW_028317904.1 coordinate 1,731,854, forward strand.
CAAATTTTCAGGAAAACATAAACTAAAATTAATTTTAGTGTACAAACACAATACCATACCCATTTTTTTGGTAAAATCTAAAATATGCCGTCGGTTTGAGTAAATAGATAACAAACATGTTAAGACTCAAAACTGCATGTGCCTGTAAATTTTTTTGACAAACTATTGTACCTAACATTTTAATACGTGACATTTTAAAAGCCTTTATAGGTTTTCAATGTAAAGTTAATCATGAATGATGGCCATAGACCACTCAGTGGCACCAAAGAGTGAGCAACTGCTTGGTCCCTGAATCCCTAGGAACCCTACTGATTTAAAATATTACATTCCCATCGAGCACTCACTTAGAGACCTACGCAGCATGTTCCTCAACCGTCAAGTTTGCACCTTATCTTGCTAGATAACCACTGTTTTGAGGGAGTTAACACACTAGGGTTTGATTTTTGGCTGTATACCCAGCCCTGTGCAGTTGTATGTTACATTTTCATGTCTCACAAAAATTTATTAACCTGTCTGTTGTTACTGTGCTTTTCTTTTATCAATAAACAATTTGAACAAGAATGATGGCTCTAGAATTACTGCTTTCACTCTGATGTTTGTGGAGATACCTCATATGTGTGGTGAAACTGTTAACATTTGTGTTAAAGACCTACAAGTGCATTGGCATTTGTGCATATGTGAGGGGAAGGGGATGCTTGCAAATTTTTACAATTATTTTTACCTATTTTATTTAAAAAATAATTTTTTTTTACACTTTTTAAAAAATGTTTTTTTTAATTTATCTTTATTAATATCACATTGGGGTTAAAGAGCCTCCTATGTGACAGCTTTGGGCAGGTGACAGGCACTCTTTATGGAGAGATCTGGAGTCTGTTAAACCCACAATTTCTCTCTTGCACTCCAATGCAGCTAATCAAGCACAGAAAGGGCGTGATTAGCTGTTTTCCTGACTTGCAGCCAGAATCGATTTCAGAGCTGTCATTCCCTAGGTGTTACTGTATATAGGCACAGGAGAATGGTGAATGGATGTTCCTTCATCACCTCTGTGTTTAGTTATAGCAGCTATTTACCTTGATCCCAGGCTTCCCAGAGGAGTGGGGGAGCCCGAGAACCACCACGGGTAGTGCAGGGATGGTGGGCAGTCCTTCTTATTTCAGTAAAAGTGATTGTGCGGCTCCAGCTATGTGTGACTTCTTATAGCCACTTGCAGTGAGGACGTGTGTGTGTGTGTGTGTGTGTGTGTATATATATATATATATATATATATATATATATATATATATGTATGTATAATATTATTTCTGAATATAGTTACATAGTTAGTCTGGCTGAAAAAAGGAAAGTCCATCTAGTTCAACCATTACAAAAAAAAAGTTATCCTATACCCACAGTTGATCCAGAGGAAGGCAAAAAACCAAGCAAAGCATGATCCAATTTGCTCCTGCAGGGAAACAAATTCCTTCCTGATCCCTCGAGAGGCAATTGGATATTCCCTGGATCAACTTTACCTATAAATGTTAGTATCCAGTTATATTCTGTGTATCTAAGAAAGAATCCAGGCCTTTTTTAAAGCAATCCACTGAGCTGGCCAGAACCAACTCTTGAGGGAGTCTATTCCACATTCTCACAGCTCTCACTGTGAAGAAACCTTTCCATGTTTGGAGATTACATTTCTTTTCCTCCAGACATAAAGAGTGCCCCCTTGTCCTCTGTGATGACCTCAGGGTGAATAGCTGTACACCGAGTTCACTATTGAACCACTGATGTATTTATACATGTTCGTCATATCCCCCCTTTATCTCCTCTTCTGTTATATATATGAATTAAGTATTAAGGTACACTGTTGGTTATGCTGTTGCCTTCAAGCTGTTTGGCATTGGCAAAACAAAGCTGTAAAGACAATCCATTTTAATTCCTTTCACTCCCAGCCTGCTTCAGTTTTGTAGCATGCAACAGTAGGAGTGGATCATAAAAACAAATTGGAGGAACTTGTGCTGCTTAACGTACCGTATGAAAAGGATTTTACAATACAGTCATGGTCAAAAATATTGGCACCCCTGCATTTCTGTCAGATTATGCACCTCTTCACCCAGAAAATTGTTGCAATTACAAATGTTTAAGCATTCTTGTGTTTATTTAGTTTGTTTGTATTGGTATGACACAAAAAAAGTGGAGAAACAAAAAGCCAAATCTGACACATTCCACGCAAAACTCCAAAAGTGGACTGGATAAAATTATTGGCACCTTCTCAAAATTGTAAGAAATAATTGCATTCCAAGTTTGTGATGCTCCTGTAATTTGTAATTAAACTGTATCAATTAACAGGTGCTGATAATATAGAAATCACACCGGAAACCAGTCAAAATGGTGAAAAATGTACTCAACCTTTCTGTTGTGTGTTTCTGTGTGCCACATTGGGAATGGAGAAGAGAAAGAGCAGCAAAGAATTGTCTGAGGATTTGGGAACAAAAATTATGGAGAAGCACAATCAATCTCCAGAGATCTTAATGTTCCTGTGTCCACTGTACGCAACATTGTTTGTGCCCATGGCACTGTAGCTAATCTCCCTGGACGTAGATCATAGAGAAAAATGTATCAAAGATAGCAACAAAGGATTGTTCCAACGGTGGCTAAAGAACCTCAATCATCTTCCAGACAAATTCAAGCTGACCATCAGGCACAGGGTACAACTGTGTCAGCACGCACTATACCTCGCCATCTGAATGAAAAGGGACGCCATGGTAGGAGACCCAGGACGACCCTATTGCTGACACAGAAACATAGAAAAGCCAGACTGGAGTTTGCCAAAACTTACCTGAGGAAGCATGTGTTGTTGACAGATGAAACAAAATTACAGCTTTTTGGTAAAGCCCATCATTCCACTGTTTTCAGAAAAAGAAAGAAGCCTTTACAAAAAAAAAAAAAAAAAAAAAAAAAAAAAAAAAAAAAAAAGAATACAGTCCCTAAAGTCAAACATGGCAGAGGTTCACTGATGTTTTGGGGTTGCTTTGCTGCTTTCGGCACTGGATGTTTTGACTGTGTGCATGGCAATTTTGAAATCTGAAGACTACCAAAACATTTTGGGGTGCAATGTAGGGCTCACTGTCAGAAAATTGGGTCTCCGTCAAAGGTCTTACAGCAAGACAATGACCCAAAGTACATGTTAAAAAGCACCCAGAATGGTTTAAGACAATGAGTTTAAGATTACTGAACTTGACAGCAATGAGCCCAGACCTCAATCCTATAGAGCACCTGTGGAGAGATTTCAAAACAGCAGTTGGAAAAAGGAACCCTTCCAATCTGAGAAACCTGCAGCAGTTAGCGAAAATAGAGTGGTCCAGAATTCCAGGTGTACGAAACTCATTGATGGTTACAGGAAGCGATTGATTTCAGTTATTTTTTCCACGGGGTGTGCTACCAATAATTAAATTGAGGGTGCCAATCATTTTGTCCAGTCCATTTTTGGAGTTTTGCGTGGAATGTGTCAGATTTTTGTTTCTCCACTTTTTTGTGTTATACCAATACAAACAAAAGAAATAAAAGAGAATGCTTAAACATTTGTAATTGCAACAATTTTATGGTGTATTTGACAGAAATATGAGTGCCAATATTTCTGGCCATGACAGTTAAGTCACAAATACTATTTTCATACAATAAGGGACACAGAATAATGTTTTCGGGTACACTGGAACATCCAAAAGCAAGTCAAACCAAGGGGTAGCAACACAGCAACAAAATGCTAAAAGCCAAAAAAAAAAAAAAAAAAGCTTAAAGTGTTACTAAACCCAGGACCCTGCATTCACTATATCTGGTCTCCCACAGTACACAAAACATGGAAGTGCAATTTTCTTAGTAAATATAAACTGCTAAATACCTTTTCTCATCAGCAGTTACAGAAGTCTTGTGACTTCTATCAGTGTTCAGCAGAGCACTGGAAAGCTTGCAGGAGGCGTTTTCTCTAGGAGGATGCAGTACCCCTGACCTCTGTCTGGTCAGTGCTGTTTGACCTTGTGTTGATCACATGCACTCTCCCAAGAAAAAAAAAAACCTCTCTAGCACCAAACTGAGCATGTGCAATGTCTTCACATGATATGACTTATCAGGAGATAAGAGAGACGCACTGGATGAAGGGGAGGCTCAAAGAAGTCAGGATCAAACAGCATTTTTACACAATGTAGAGAATTAACCCCTTAGGTTCCACAATGAGTATAACAAGCATACTTTACTGCATATACAGACTGGTTTTACTGTTGTGGGTTTAGTAACACTTTAACACAGGTGGCTCAACAGAACCTAAAGAACCTTTCACATAGGCTGGCATCACCCATAAAGAGTCTGCTGAGGTCTGAGCACTACGTCCTCCTGGGCTGTTTTGGTGTGATGAGAATCACTGGAATGCCCTCCATCTCGATCTGGTCTGAGGAGGCTGGGGGGAAGTTTCATAGGAGGAAAGGGCATAGATTAGGTTGAACTGATCCAACTGAATCACCAGAACATACACCGCCATGGCTAAGGGATCCCTGGATCTGTAGATCTGTTCAATTTGTTGTTAAGCCTGGAAGCCATGAGGTATTAAAGTCTACCACAAAACATGCAACAAAGTGCAATTCCCCATGTGATGTGCCTTGAACAACTTGACAACTCCACTTGGGAAGCCACCACTTCTCCCCAATCACTAGATCTCAGTGCCTCACTTTTTTTTTTTTTTAACTACTTACCTACAGTGCACTTCTACCCCCTTCCTGCCCAGGCCAATTATCAGCTTTCACTGCTGTCGCACTTTGAATGACAATTGCGTGGTCATGCAACACTGTACTAATATTAAATTAAAAAAAAAAAATTTTGACAGATGGAGCTTTCTTTTGGTGGTATTTAATCACCTCTGGGTTTTTTATTTTTTGCTAAACAAACCAGAAGCAACTGAAAATTTTGAAAAAAAAATGTTTTTCTTAGTTTCTGTTACAAAATTTTATAAATAAGAGATTTTTCTCCTTCACTATTGTACGCTAATGAGGCTGCAGTGATGGGCACTGATAGGTAGCACTGATGGGCATTGACAGGCATCACTGATGGGCACTGAAAGGCATCACTCATATGGCACTGACTGGCACTGTTAGGCGGCATTGATTGGCAGCCCTGACTGGCACTGAAAGGCAGCTCAGAAGGGCACGGATATGTGGCATTGATGTGCTCTGGTAGGCACTGATATGTAGAATTAATGTGGCACTGATGGGCACTGGCAGGTGGCATTGATGGGCACTGGCAGGTGGCACTACTGGGGCTACACTGATCATCAGTGCCGTGATGATCAGTGTACATGTCCCCTCTGAGGAATGCCGATTACTGGCTCTCCTCTCCTCACGAGTTGTCAGCGTGACAGCTCGTGAGAGAAATGCTGATAACCGGAATTTCCTTATTTACATGCGGTCAGCTGTGATTGGACACCGCTGATCACATGACAGAGCCGACGTCTTCGGCTCTTTCCGTTCATCGGTGATCCGCTGTGTCCCAGATACACAGTGCACTACCGATCGCTGCGGTTAGAGTGGGAGGACGTCATATGATGCCTCCAAGAACGAGAGAACCGCCTTGCGCCTGTCATCTCCTTATATAGCGGACGGGAGGTGGTTAAAGAAAAGCATACACACATAGATTTGCTATTCCAATAGATGTCACATATCTCCCAACTCCTACTCCAACCTACCTCAGGATTAGACAGATGACATCCACCCAGTAATAAAAAGAAAGGCTAACACAGTGTAGTAACTTCAGACACAAATGTATTAAAAGGGTAAGTTTACCTTTTTAAAAAAAATAATAAATGCACATGTTTTTACCGTTAGGCGATTTTCTAAATAAAGGTAAATTCAATAGTAGAGTGGCTGTCCGGACTTCTCTTTTCTCTTATCATCAAATGTGAACTGGGTCGGCGCCTGTTCCGTGCTATTGTAGCAGTGTGTGGCTGGTGGCCCGGAAGTGGTGTTTTCTCTCTTAGGAAGGCTGAGCAGCTTAAGGCCAGCGGAATACCCAAAGGAAAGCAAAGAAACAGAGGGGTTGTAACTATTTGAATAGAGGGTACTAGGGCCATGTGTTGATAGATTAACACCTCTCCCCTGGAGCCATCTGACCTCTTAGCACTGCGCTTGTGATCTGCCATGTGTGGTGTAAAGGTATCTACAGGAGGATACTCACGACCTCTGCTGCTGTGGAGAAGGAAGTGTTAACCCTTCTTTTCCAGGCACTTAAGGCTGCTGCAACCAAGTATGCATCTGGGGATTGTGATACTCTACTCTGGAGACAGCCTTGGATTGCTGCTGCTGGTGAGAGAAAATGCACCCAGAGGAGGAAAGTGGCTCAGTGAAGCAACTGTGATCAAAACCATGCATGCACAGCAGTGCCAGACGTGACAGACTCAGGAAAGGGTAAGGAAACTGTTACATTTAAATTGCCAACACCTGTCATCCATAGCTGCAACATGTTTAGAGGGGTTGCAGTTTGTGCTTCTCACTGACTGAAGCATAAGAGCGCCAAAGCCCCCTTCCCGAATTAAAGGACAAAAGCCATGCACTTACCATGGCAGATGTCTTTACACTCCAAACAAGATGCAAGGGGTTAGACCACATCCTGGCTACACCTTCTCAGTGGGCATACCCATGAAGGGGCCTTCAGCAACAGGGCTCCGCAGCAGGCAGACCACAGCCCTTGACTTGTATTGCACCCTGTGGCAAAGGATCCAGTGCCTGTATCAACATTTCAGGCCTGCCCATCATCTTCCTCCAAGCAGGGTCTGGGTATGGTCCCCCCAAGGCTCACTTGAGGCGTCAACTGATCTAGAAGCTGCAGGAGGTGATGCAGTGGCTATGGTGCAGCCAGGAATCTTGACAGGAGAATCATTCACAATCTACATAGGAAACGGTACGTTTTCGCAGTACAGAAAAGTCCATTGCCAAGGACATTGGAAGAAAACTGAGGCAATCTGGGAAAGAGAGAGTTTATAATAAGGGGATGTCCCTGGAGCTTTTCTGTTTAACCACAGTGTTATATGTAGTTACCTTCAAGTGACTGGACACTGGCAAAAGAGTAAAGATCCTGTGTCTTGTACTGTATGATTAAGAAATACAACATCCCATCACACTTGTGGAATGTAATACAAAAGTTTTTAGAGTTTTAAGAGTACCCCAAGATAAAACAACTGCTTTTTTATCATCATAGTTGGGGTGATTAAAACTGACCTGTACAGGTATACCAAGTTGATCCAAAATTGCTTCAACTTTCGCTTTGAAAACTTCAGGCCTCAGTTTACCACGGCTAATCCCCATCTGATTGGTGAAAAAAACCACCTGACAGAACAGCAATAATATAAATCAGTAAATAAGGAGAGATGTTAGACAAAATGAACAGATACCAATAAAAAAGTAACTTTAGAACTCTGCTGTTGCAGTAGATAGCCCTATCTATCACCACATTAATCAGCTCGGCTCCAGAGCAAATTTTTTCATTTTTTGTACACATAAAAATCTTTATTTTTGGAATTAAATTACTTAAACCCCCAGAACATTATATATTTTCTGAAAGCAGAGGCCCTGTTGAATAAAAAGATACGTGCAGATTTTTATGTCACATTATATTTGTGCAACTGTTCATTGAACACAGATTGAACTTAAATTCAATTTACTATAATTTTTCCTGACAAACACACACACAATACTCATTTTTTTGGTATAATACAATCGGGACTGCACGCCCACATGGCTGTCAAATTGGAAGCAGCAGTTGTGGCCTTACTCTTCTCCAGACGCCCAGAGTGTGTGTCCGTTATTCATTCTGCGCAGAGGACAGGTCAGCCTCTGTGTGGTACTTATATAAACATTTATGCACTGATAGGGCAAGAACATAAGCATTGAACTTGTACCTATCCCTGAGTGGCAACGCTGAAATAACTTCTAACAAATTTTTGCTAAAAAAAAAAGCATGGAGATCACAGTTGTCATTCTTCAAATGCAACAGGGAGCTGCTGTCATTCAAAAATTCTTGCTTCAGCCACTGGGCCAAAAAAAGCATGCAAAACGGACATCTGAGTTACCTAATATGCATATTCCTTGGTCAGTGGCTCATAAAACAGAAGCCAAAAAAGGTCAACTTTGACAGCCCTAATATTTCTCTTAGAAAAATGAAAGAGGATATATTGACATTTTATATAAAAAGAGAAAGTGTATGACCTGTCTACCCGAGGCTGGAACAGCATTTCATGCATGTATAAATTATATATAATAATATATAATAACAATTATAGAATAACATGAAAAACAACTTAAGCAATAGGTTTTAGTTCAGCTTTCATCTTATGTGCTGCAAAATTTAAGATGTACCTTATAGCCATCTTTCAAAAGTTCTTTCAACTTCTTTGGTATCTCAGAATACAAAATTCTGCAAAATATAGAAAAGAGATGAATTTTTTAATGACATAAATACATTCTATACATGCTGTAAAAACAAATGACAGTGGAACTAGATAAAAATTTATAGTTATCAAAAAAAAACTTACATTAAAGGATAAGTTCCCATTTGGAACAGGTTACATGTTCCACCCATTTTTAGGGTGCAACATGTAACATTTTCCCATAGCTGCAGCTGTGCCCGCTGCCCCCACCTCTCTCTGACCGATAGAAAGGGGAACTTTGCCCCGTACCATCTGCCAGACTGTAAAATAGCGTGAACGTGCGGGATTCTGCCCACACGGCTGCGTCACTCATTCACATCGTTCTGTGAATGAGTGCCTACAAGTCCCGACAGACTTAGCAGCTGTGGGTTTGTAGTTTTCAATGAACTACCACGGTGCTCTTGAGCGCTGTGGTAGTTCACTGAAGCTTCCTGTCAGTATAACTGCTTGCTCATACATCCTGTACGGCAAGTAGATATTCTGACAGATCTGCAGAAGACCTGCATGGCATGAGTGATCTACTGATACCTGGTGCAATGCTTTGCAGGCTCCTAAGGACAAAAATGATAAATACACAATTTTTTACCTTAAAAAAAAATGTGCAATTATTATTTTTGTCCAAAAGGTGAACTTATCATTTAAAATGTATTTCATCACAATGGTTCTTAAAAGATTCAGTACATTAAATATATTTCAGCTACAGGTGTAGTCTGTTGGGTTATAGAGCCTGTTGACTCTAGCAAAGAGATCATTACACCATTGTTGCTGGCTTTCTTCTCCCCCTTTAAATTATGGTTTAACTCTGTGCTGTAACTTTTCAGCCAGCTACTGAAAAACTGAATTTTGCACTCTCTGTAAAAAAAAGATTTTTTTCTGAGTCTGTTAGGTATACAGGAATCTTAGACAACCAGGTTATACAGGTAGTCAGGGAAGCCTACCCCACCTCCTGCTAATTCCCAACCTCCTCCACTCTTCCTACCACTCCATCCCCCACAGCTATTTCCTCCTGTACCACTATCCCCTCCTTCCTAGATTGTAAGCTCCAAGGAGCAGGGCCCTCGAACCCCTCGTGTATCGCATTGTATTGTTATTGTACTGCTGCATGTTCTGTCTCCCATTGCTGAGGGAACTGTTGGCGCTTTATAAATACTGTATAATAATAATAGTAAACAAAATGTTAAAATATCTAAACAATTATTTTTTCTTTAAACTTTTCTTATTCCATCTGTGTATTTTGCATATCCATATATAGCATATCAAGTTTAGTTTGAATGAAGTTTCATCCAATCTGGCCTCCCACTCTACCTTAAACTGATCATCTTTATCTTTGTACAAAGGAAATGTCTTTATTCTCTAAAGGTGTGGTATTTTTTTTCAGGCAGGTTTCCAATCAAATCTGCCCTGTCACCCTATAGTCTAATTTCCTGCGGTAAAAGTTTCTGTAAAGTCCAAAATACTGGATTTTAGAAACTGCTGTAAACAACTTCCTGCATTTCTTTTGCTCCATCATCATCATCCAATGTCTGAAAACTTTTCCATAAGTCTGGCTGGAAGTCACAAATTGTAAATTATTTTGAATCTTAATTTTGATTCATCCTTTGTTTTATATACAGTGTGTGTGTATATATTATATATATATGCACACACACATATATACACACAGTATCTCACAGAAGTGAGTACACCCCTCACATTTTTGTAAATATTTTATTATTCATGTGACAACACTGAAGAAATTCTGAAGGACCCTCTGCACACTGGTATACACCCTGGGGGAGAGCTACAAGGTTCAGGTCTCAACAATACAACAAACAAGAGATACCTGTGCTCAAATCCCAAAAGCTAGTGCACGCATTTATCCATCGGGTGCTAAAGGGGTGTAACACTGAACCTTGTAGCCCTCCCCCATTGTGTATTTTCCCCTATGTTAGCATTGTGTCCACAGTAGCATTTGCGTAGGCAGAGCAGAGTAGGACTGGCCATAGAGGGATTACTTTGATGCAGTTGGCCAGCTTAAGCATGTATTGCAATACGTGTGAACTAAATATCCCTATTTATTGCATAGTCTGCTTGAAAGGGTATATACCAGTGTGCAGAGGGTCCTTCAGAATTTCTAGTGTTAATATGTGGTTACACCCCTTTAGCACCTGATGGAAAAATGCATGCACTAGCTTTTGGGATTTGAGCACAGGTATCTTTTGTTTGTAACACTGAAGAAATGACACTTTGCTACAATGTAAAGTAGTGAATGTACAGCATGTATAACAGTGTAAATTTGCTGTCCCCTCAAAACAACTCAACACACAGCCAGTAGCCTCCCTAACGAAATGATTATGTCAGGATTTCTGTGCTCAAAGTGGTAAATTTTTTTGCATGGAAATATTTATATATAATTTAACCACTTCCCATCCGGCCGTTGTATATAAACGGCCGGACGGTGGCACTGCAGGGTCGGGTGGCCGTCTATAAACGGTCTCCCCGCACCCTGCTTGTGCGCGCTCCCTGGGAGCGCGCAGCACCGCGATCCGGTGCCCGCTGTGTCCTCCGGACACAGTGAAACACCGATCGTCGGACGGGACCTCTGTACGAGGTCCCGATCATGTGATCACTGATTGGCCAATCAGTGATCACATGCAAAGTAGTAAGCAAGATGTCACTTGTGACATCATTGCTTACTACGTGTGAAATCTGTGAATGATCACAGAGGTCACATGGTACAAGGCTATTCACAAAAGCCTTGTACCATGTGACAAGCTGTGACCAATCACAGCTCACTCAGTACTTATCAATGAGTGCAAGAATGCACACAGAGAGAAAGAGAAATGATTGCTTTTACATCCTATATGGGTGTAAAAGCAATGTGTAAAAAAAAAAAAAAAATCTTCATCACCCCCCACAAGTAGTACAGTGTCACCATGGTGACACTGTACTGCTAGGGTGACAGTATGTAAAAAAAAAAAAAATAATAATAATATAAAAAAATAAAATAAAAATGTAAAAAAAAATGTTTAAAAATTATAATTTTTGCTTATAAACTAATTTGGATTTTTTTTTTTTTTTTACTAAAAAGATAACGGAATACATTTTGGCTAAGATTTATGATGAAATATTATTTATTTGCAAAATTTTATAAAAAAAACACTTTTTTTAAAAAATTTTTGGACATTTCATTTACATAGCAAAAAAATACAAATCCCAGTGGTGAATAAATACCACCAAAATAAAGCTTTATCTGTCTCAAAAAAATGGTAAAAAATTCATTTGGGTACAGTGTTGCATGACCGCACAATTGTCATTCAGAGTGACAGCGCTAAAAGCTGAAAATTGCCCTGGTCAGGAAGGGGGTAAAAGTGTCCGGTCTGGAAGTGGTTAATAAATAATCATAAAAATAATAATATAATAATAAATTTAATTCAACAATGTAATCAAACCAAAAACACTGAAATTTGAAATATAGCGCCAAGTTCGCACATCACTGATCTTGGTCGCAAAATCGTTTTCAGTGTCTGATAACGAATTTCCCCACGAATCATTATCACTCAATTCTGAAAGTGGTTCTAAGTTACTATCACTGTTCTTTAGCTGGTATAAAACCGCTTTTGACCTAAAAGGGACGCTTTTTGGATGCCATGGACGTTTCTCAATTTCCAGGCAGAAAGAACAGTAAAAATGCAGGCAGGGCACAGGAGAAAACACTAGGGATAAAATGTATGTGAAATTATTTGATACAGTAATGTTTTACTATGTGATTTTAGTGTATTAGTGAATGTCCCTTTCTAAAATTTTTAAATTTCCCTTAGGTTACGTCCCCGTACATCCTGACGTCGCAAGGAACGGAACCCGGAAGACAGATGCCGGCATCGGCTGGAGGAGATGGCCGGGGATGCTGCAAGGGGGACATCGTTAGAGCGAAGGACAAGGTAAGTGATCGAGGGATCCCGGAGCAACGCTGCAGGGTATTCCTGAGTGTAGTTCAGGTTACCACTTGTGGTGCTGAAACTTTACCCCGAGCTGCACTCGGGAATACCTCCAAGGAGGTTAATGCCTAAACCGCTGGCAACAAAAGCGAGTACACCCCTAAGTCAAAATGTCCAACTTGGGCCGAAAGTGTCAATATTTTGTGTGCCCACCATTATTTTCCAGCACTGCCTTAACCCTCTTGGGCGTGGACTTCACCAGAGATTCACAGGTTGCCACTGGAGTCCTCTTCCACTCCTCCATGATGACATTGTGGAGCTGGTGGATGTTAAGAGACCTTGCGCTCCTTCACCTTCCATTTGAGGATGCCCCACAGATGCTCAATAGGGTTTAGGTCTGGAGACAAACTTGGCCAGTCCATCTCCTTTACCTTCAGCTTCTTTAGCAAGGCAGTGGTCATCTTGGAGGTGTGTTTGTGGTCGTTATGTTGGAATACTGCCCTACGGCCCAGTCTCCAAAGGGAGGGGATCATGCTCTGCTTCAGTATGTCACAGTACATGTTGGCATTCATGGTTCCCTCAATGAACTGTAGCTCCCCAGTGCCAGTAGCACTCATGCAGCCCCAAACCATGACACTCCCACCACCATGCTTGACTGTAGCTAAGACACACTTGTCTTTGTACTCCTCACCTGGTTGCCGTCACAGACGCTTGAGACCCTCTAAACTAAATAAGTTTATCTTAGTCTCATCAGACCACAGGACATGGTTCCAGTAATCCAGTGTTTCTCAACTCCAGTCCTCATGGACCCCCAACAGGTCATGTTTTCAGGATTTCCACTATTTTGCACAGGTGATTTGATCAGTTTCACTGCCTTAGTAATTACCACAGCTGTTTCATCTGAGGGAAATCCTGAAAACATGACCTGTTGGGGGTCCATGAGGACTGGAGTTGAGAAACACTGCAGTAATCCATGTCCTTAGTCAGCTTGTCTTCAGCAAACTGTTTGTGAGTTTCTTGTGCATCATCTTTATTAGAGGCTACCTTCTGGGACGACAGCCATGCAGACCAATTTGATGCAGTGTGCGGTGTATGGTCTGAGAACTGACAGGCTGACCCCCCCTACCCCTTCCACCTCTGCAGCAATGCTGGCAGCACTCATACATCTATTTCCTAAAGACAACCTCTGGATATGATGCTGAGCATGTGCACTCAACTTCTTTGGTTGACCATGGCAAGGCCTGTTCTGAGTGGAACCTGTCCTGTTAAACCACTGTATGGACTTGGCCACCGTGCTGCAGCTCAGTTTTAGGGTCTTGGCAATCTTCTTATAGCCTAGGCCACCTTTATGTAGAACAACAGTTCTTTTTTTCAGATCCTCAGAGAGTTCTTTGCCATGAGGTGCCATGTTGAACTTCCAGTGACCAGTATGAGAGAGTGAGAGCGATAACACCAAATTTAACACACCTGCTCCCCATTCCAACCTGAGACCTTGTAACACTACCTTAGATTGTATACGCTTTTAGGGTTATTGACTGATGTGAATGTACAATATATATGTAAAGCACTGCGTAAATTGACGGTGTTATACAAGTACCTAAAATAAATAAATGCCCAGTCACATGACACAGAAGAGGGAAAATGGCTAATTGGGTCCAATTTGGACATTTTCACTTAAGGGTGTACTCACTTTTGTTGCCAGGGGTTTAGACATTAATGGCTGTGTGTTGAGTTATTTTGAGGGGAAAGCAAATTTACACTGTTATACAAGCTGTACACTCACTACTTTACATTGTAGCAAAGTGTCATTTCTTTAGTGTTGTAACATGAAAAGATATAACAAAATATTTACAAAAATGTGAGGGATGTACTCACTTCTGTGAGATACTGTATAAATACACACACACACACACACACACACACACACACACACACACACACACACACACACACACACACACACATATTATATATATATATTTTTTCAACTGATGTTTGGAACCTGCTGAGTTCCTTCAAAAACGTTTGCACAGTACATATCTATCTATATACAGTATCTCAAAATGAACTGTACATGCAGAGCCTTCGGGTGAAGGGTGGGGGGGTGTATTAGCAATTTGGGAGCAGCTGCCTAAGCCTGTTGTTGGGCTTTAAATGATCACTAAGTTTGTTAAAATCTTTTTCTCTAAGTTCACTGGTGCACACAGCTCTGATTGCTAAATCCTGGCAACTGGGTTATAGTGTCACCTCCTGGTGGCCAAACCCTCCACATTGCTAGGAAAGCTAAACTGGAACAAAGCAGTACAAACAATTGCCAAATAGCTAAAGGTACGAGAGCTGTATCTGTCAATGAAACAGGATTTTACAGTAAGTACAAAAATCCTTATTCAGATGTACTGCACAGGGAAGCTCCTAATTAAACGGTCAGTATTGCAACCCAAGTCGCTTTTTATTATATTGTTCATTGCCTGAAGGCCCATTTACCTCCAGTCATCAGCATTAGTTGGGAAGACTTTTCCGGACTTTGTTGTGATAATTGTTCCATCAATGTCAAATCCAGCAATCTGCAAATGAAAGATGATTAATAAACAATACTCTTTCTCTATGTGCAGAATCTGCTTCAAATTCAGAAGACTGGGGTGTTTTTGTTCCTATGTGTTTTTAACTATTCTACTTTTAGGGCCTAATGGTACCTATGCTTCTGAACATTTGCAGACTAGGACTTTCTCATAGGAGGGCTTTTTCCCCACATTACATTATAATTCACATTATGCCAACTATATATAGCAATATAGGCAATGATGCAACGCACCAGCTCAGAACTACTTTCCATAATATCCTTTTATTGTGACTGCCACAATTAGGAGTGTAAATCAGCACAATGAAAGCACAGATATGATTAGAAACCTTACAATTTTTCTAAGTCAATTTTTTAATCAAAGTCCCAAATTAACGTGAACATGTGCTTTATTTATATTAGTAAAGTAACAGTAACAGGCAGCATACGCGTTAGTACAGGTTAATTACTACAGTTTGATAGTTGGGCAGATGTGCCTTCAATTTTGTCCCTAAGAAAGGGGTCACTAGAACAGAAAGTAAGGACACAAAAAATAAGGTTTATTTAACTGTAAAATCCTTTTCTTGGAGTACAGAGCAGGCCACGGATTTACATTAATCAAGACCATGGGTTATATTATGCCACCTTCAGGTGAGGAAACTGAACAGGACAGTCCATATAATACCTCCTACTACAAACAATCCCCACTTTTTTTTTTATCAAGCAGTAAGGGGATACACCAGAGTAGAGGGGAGGATGTCCAATACTGTACTCCAAGAAAAGGATTTTACAGGTAAGGATTTTTCTTGGGAGTAAAGCAAAAGACACAGACATTCATTAATCAAGGCCATGGGATATATGCTGCCACTTTCAGGTGAGGACACTGCAAAAAAACTGTTACGGCAACCTATATAATCCCTCCTTCTCCTACCAATACTATTTTTTTTAGCAAGCATTAAGTGGATACACCAGAACAGAGGTAAGGGTGCAGTGTGTCCTGTACTATAAAGGATTTTAAAGGTAAGAAAAATGGAATGACACTAAGCAATATAATTGTGGGGTGGACAACACATAACAGAATGCCAACAGGGCAAAATAAAGAAATATGATTCCCAAAGAGCAGCTCGAAGCATCCTACCACTGAAGATAGCACCAGCAGAGGCCTGAACATCTACCTGGTAAAACAAACATGAGCAGAGGATCAGGTGGTGGCCTTGAAAATCTGAGAAACTGAAACCTGGTGCTGAAAGGCCCAAGAAGTACACACTAAACAAATTGAGAACCTTCACAAGAAATTAAGGATTCCTATCTTTCAAAGCATATGCATTAGAAATAACCTGCCTAATTCACTTAGAAATAGTGGAATGAGATGCAGGATACCCCCTGAAAGAGCAGGCAGGCAGGACAAAAAGAGTATTCGAGTTTCAGGTTTGAATCAGTGGCCAAGAGGTAAACTCATACTGTGTGTATCACATTTAAACAGTGTGAAAAAAAAAACATTTTGGGATGCTTTGGAGCTGGACAAAGAGAAGGCAGGACGATGCACTGATTAAGCTGAGGGGAGAAACCTCCTTGGAAAGAAAGGAGGCCTGAGGCCTCAAAACCATCTTGTCCTTATGAAGACCAATTAATGGTTCTTTACAAGATAAGGCAAGCCTGTTCCAAGACCTGTCTCAATGACATGACTGCCACAAAAATAGCTGGATTATTTTCTACATACTTACCTGTAAAATCCATTTCTTGGAGTACATCACAGGACACAGAGCAGGCTATTTATGACTATGTGGGTTATATGCCACCTATAGGTGAATGGACACTGGCGCACCAATCAGAGAGGAAGTCCTCCCCTATATAACCCCTCCTACACCGGAAGTACTTCAGTTTTTGTAGCAAACAATGAAAATCCAGAAAGAAGGGCAGGACCTGTGTCCCCTGATGTACTCCAAGAAATGGATTTTACAGGTATGCATATAGAAAAAAATCCAGTTCTCTTTATCGTACATCATGGGAGCAGGCTCCCTATCGTACATCTATGGAGAAGGCTATTCATGGCTATGTGAGATGTCCCAAAGCAAAGAATATGAGGGGAGGGTGACATCATGATAATCACTGTCAATAATCCCTCAGGACCTACTCAGCCATCCGTAAAACACTGCAGCCAAAGGCAGAATCATCTGCAGTTCTAACATCCACCTGGAAGAACTTTGTGAATATGTGAACCAAAGACCATGAAGCAGCCTTGTAAACCTGAGCCAGGATGCCCCACACTCCTGGCAGAGCGTGTCTTCACCCAAAAGGGTGGGACCTTACCTTTTAAACCATAGGCTTGAACGATCAATTGGCATATTCAATGTGAAATAGTCGCCTTGGATGCCGTCTGTACCTGCTTAGGTCCCTCTGGCAACACGAACAGAGCATCTGACCTCCTGACCTGTGCTGTGACCTCCGGGAACACCCTTACAGCGAGTACCACATCCAAGGTATACAGAGATCTTTCTCTTGCTGACTGAGACTAGGAAAGAATGAAGGCAGAACAATATCCTTAATGAGATGAAAGCTAGATACCACCTTTACTAAAAAAAAGTCGGTTGAGGTCACAACACCACCTAATCATGATGTAAAACCAGAAATGGTTCTCTGCAAGAAAGAGCTGCCAGCTCCGACACCATTCTTACAGAAGTGATTGCCACTAGAAACAAAACCTTACTAGTCAACAGGAGCAGTGGAATCTCTCTAATAGGCTCAAATGGTGGTTCTTGCAAAACCTTCAAAATCAAGTTCAGGTCCCAAGGACACAAAGGTAACCTGAAATGTAGACTGTATGTGAACACACTACAAAATACATTCCCATGGACAACAAGTTTAAAAGGCTAAAAATCAAACCTATGTGGCTCATGGCCAAAGTTAAAAAAGCTAGAGATAATAACAAAAGAGCTTTTATTAAATATAAAAATGAAGGAACACTATCACCGTTTAACCACTTGCCCTCCTGAGGATTTACCCCCCTTTCTGACCAGGCCATTTTTTCAGTTACTGCACTGTGTTACTTTAAGTGACAATTACTTGTTTATACAACGCTGCACCAAAATTAAATTTACATCCTTTTCTTCCCACAAATTGAGCTTTCATTTGGTGGTATTTGATTGCCTGTTTTTTAATTTTTGCGTTATAAAAAACAAAAGACCAACACTTTTGAGAAAAAAAAAACAATTTTTTGACTTTTTGGCTATTAAATATGTGCAGAAAAAAAATCAAAATTTCATCATAAATTTAGGCCAAAATGTATTCTGCTACATGTCTTTGCTACAAAAAAAAAATCTCAATACGTGTAAATTAATTGGTTTACGTGAAAGTTATAGCGTTTACAAATGGCGGTGTATATATACTAGTAACGGCAGCAATCAGCAACTTATAGCGGTACTGTGGTGGGCATTCTGACACTGGGGGGGAACGGACTTGGTGTCACTAACACCGATACAGTGGTCAGTGCTAAGAAAAAAAAAAGCACTGACACTATATTAATGGCACTGGGAAGGGGTTAACATGAGGTGCGATCAAAGGGTTAACTGTGTGTGGTTTCACTGTAACCTCTGTGTGTGTGCTTTACTGTAATCACACTGCTTTGGATGGCTGTGCTGTATTGAATTCATGAAAGACAGGAGTTGTCAAACAAATCCAATTTCTTTTTATGAGGAGGTAAGCAAAACCTTGGACAGAGGGGTGGCAGTGGACGTGGTATACTTGGATTTTGCAAAAGCGTTTGACACAGTTCCCCACACACGGCTAATATGTAAGGTAAAGTATACAGGCTTCGAAAAATCTGTATTAAAATGGATAGAAAACTGGCTAAAAGATCGTATTCAGAGAGTAGTGATTAATGATTCATACTCTGAATGGTCTAGAGCTGTCAGTGGTGTACCCCAAGGTTCAGTGTTGAGACCCTTACTTTATATTATATTTATAAACGATATAGGGTCTGAGATTAAAAATACCACTTCAGTCTTTGCAGATGACACCAGGCTGTTCAGTGGAATAAAGTCCTTACAGGATGTCTCCAACTTACAAGCCAACCTCAATGCACTGTTTACTTAGGCAACTACAGTTAGGTCATATATATGTGGCAGTGCGGTGTCCTGCCACGGTCAAAATCAAGCTGAAAACCCTGGATTCTCAACCAGGCAGGTTGAGGGGCTCCAGAGAGTTGATGTATTGCAGAGGAAACTGGCTTTCAAAGAGGTCTGGGAGGGAAAGTCTGTTTTGGGATCTGGAGCCTGGAGATTTCAAAGAGGTCTGGGAGGGATGAAATCTCCAATCCGGGGTCCATGTTTTGAGAACCCCCAGCACACTGATTGTACAGGTGGGTGCAGAGCTTTTTGTAGAGGCCTAACCATGGTTCTGGGCTCCACCCCGGCAGACAGGAGTCAGGAGGGCTCCACCCTGGCAGACGGGAGGTCTCTGCCTTGGAGTCAGGTGGAAGCCAGACTAGCTGTGTGCTAGTGGCTAGCTGTGTGCGAGAGCCATATTTTGGGAAGAGTCTGCAGGAGACAGACTTAAAACTGCGTACAAGCCAGGAGGCTGAATACTGTTTAATTTGCTTGATGGTGGATACCCCTGCGTGGGAAGCATTTTTGTTTATGGAACTTTTTTCTTTTAAATAAAATTGGGCAAAAAAGCCCTTAAAGAAGCGAGTTGCTGTGTGCTTTCACAAGAAAAGCTCTACCATTTTGAAGCGAGTTCCCACAATATACATAAACACACACATACATATAGATACACACACATTATATATATGTGTGTGTGTATGTATGTATGATATAGATATATATATATATATATACATATACACACACACACATTATATATGTGTGTGTGTATGTACGTGTGCATATATATACTGTATATATATATATATATATATATATATATATATATATATATATAGTAAGGCAAAAAAGTATTCAGTCAGCCACCAATTGTGCAAGTTCTCCCACTTAAAAAGATGAGAGAGGACTGTAATTGGCATCATAGGTAGACCTCAACTATGAGAAACAAAATGAGAAAAAAAATCCAGACAATCACATTGTGTAAATTTTGTTTCGAGGCATGGGATATTCATTTTGGATTTTTCTTCTGAGCATGTGACACTATATTGGAGCACATGAGCACAAAGCACTAAACATAAGGATTTTATTTTTAATACGCTGTGTTTTATTAGTAAAAATTATGCATGCTGACTGGGATCACCAAAGAGGTTTTCTTTTTTGTACCCCATGGAAGAGAAGTTTGTTAAGAAATGGGGTATGCCTGTAGTGGATGCAGCTGTTTCATTCCTGAATAAATCTTTAATATGTGTTTTGGATAATGGTTTTCAAGGATCCAGCGGATCCAATTTGGATGTACATACCCTCAAAAACTAAAAGTGTGTGTGTGTGTGTGTGTGTGTGTGTGTGTGTGTGTGTGTGTGTGTGTACAGTGGGGCAAAAAGTATTTAGTCGGCCACCAATTGTGCAAGTTCTCCCACTTAAAAAGATGAGAGAGGCCTGTAAGTGGCATCATAGGTAGACCTCAACTATGAGAGACAAAAAGAGAAGACAATCACATTGGCTGATTTGCAAAGAATGTATTTGCAAATTATGGTGGAAAATAAGTATTTGGTCAATATCAAAAGTTCATCTCAATACTTTGTTATATATCCTTTGTTGGCAATGACAGAGGTCAAACGTTTCCTGTGAGTCTTCACAAGGTTGGCACACACTGTTGCTGGTATGTTGGCCCATTCCTCCATGGCTGATTTGGAAAGAATTTATTTGCAAATTATGGTGGAAATTAAGTATTTGGTCACCTACAAACAAGCAAGATTTCTGGCTCTCACAGACTTGTACCTTCTTCTTTAAGAGGCTCCTCTGTCCTGCACTCATTACCTGTATCAATGGCACTTGTTTGAACTTGTTATCAGTATAAAAGACACCTGTCCACAACCTCAAACAGTCACACTCCAAACTCCACTATGGTGAAGACCAAAGAGCTGTGCCATGCACGTGCCCTGCGGCCAATGGCCGGCCACACTCCTAGGGACCAAAATGCTCCCCCTAGTGGCAACCACTAAAACAACAGGCAAGCATGTCCCAGCAACAAAATGCCATGGCCACTCCCCTAATGGAAACCTTGGCCAAACAACAACACCTCTCCTTTTCCCTGCAAATTTGAGCGTTTTTTTTTTTTTTTCAGAGAGAAAAAAGGAGATATCTTACCAGTCCTGCCGCAGGTCCCTGACCTTTAAAGACCTGGTCCCCCATAATGTGGGGCCACTGCCTCAGACCTGTATAGCACCCCACTGGAAAGCGCCTTGGTAAGCTCTAAAACTGCACAGGGTTCCATCTACGCGGCGTCCAGCGCCGTAAGGCTGTGTTACAGGCAAAACCCCAAGGATTCTTCTCCTTATCCAGTGAGGCTCGGGTACCATCCATCTTGGCTCACAGCTTTTCGAATGGATTCGATTAAAGTCCCTGATTCTCTAATGGAACCGTTCTGGACCTTCAGGTATGCTCCTAAAGCACATGCAACACCTGCAGTGACCATCCACCTTACAGACACTGGCGAAAAAACTGAAGTACGTCCTGTGTAGGAGGGGTTAAATCGGGGATGACTTCCTCTGATTGGTCGGCCAGTGTACATTCACCTATAGGTGGCATATAACCCACATAGTCATAAATAGCCTGCTCTGTGTCCTGTGATGTATGATAAAGAACCACACACACACACCTTTCGAGTACAGTTGGGCAAGGGAATATGCTCAATGGTCTCAAAGGGAGACTTCTGTAGAGCTGAAAAGACCAGACTAGGATCTTCAGGTGAGACTGGTGAATGAACAGGGTACGCTACATGAGCCACTCCCTGAACAAAGGCTTTTACCAGCAAATTAGTGGCCAGAGGTCACTGAAAATTGATAGTCAAGGCCAAAACTTGATACCCTTCAGGGTGCTCAAGGCC
This sequence comes from Staurois parvus, assembly GCF_062004578.1. Taxonomy (NCBI): domain Eukaryota; kingdom Metazoa; phylum Chordata; class Amphibia; order Anura; family Ranidae; genus Staurois; species Staurois parvus. Next base: position 1,753,758 of record NW_028317904.1, read on the forward strand.
AAGTGTTGCCTAGGACATAACTTCAGTGCCTCAAACCATAAAAAGTAAGGCTTCTAAGTGCAATAGTAGACCTTCTGAGAAGTCTTGGGCTTCAACAGCCAAGCCATCAAGCTGGTGGATGTGAAGCTGGAAGGTAAACTGGCCCTTGAAACAGCAGGTTCAGTCAGTCAAGAGCTGCCATGGAGTGTTTCCCAGGAGTGATAGAATTCCAAATACCAAGTCACTCTGGGCCAGTTTGATGCCACCAAGATTACTGGGATGCCTTCCTCAAACCTGGGATGCAGCCAAGGAAGAATCTGTAGCAGACAGAAGATATATACTAAATTGCCAAAGGTATTGCGACACCCCCTCCAAATCATTGGATTCAGGTGTTCCAATCACCTCCATGGTCACAGGTGTATTAAATCAAGCACCTAGGCATGCAGACTGCTTCTACAAACATTTGTGGAATAATGGGTCGCTTTCAGGAGCTCAGTGAATTCAAGTTTGGTACCATGATAGGTTGCCACCTGTGCAATACATCCAGCTGTGAAATTTCCTTGCTACTACAGTCAGGTCCATAAATATTGGGACATCGACACAATTCTAACATTTTTGGCTCTATACACCACCACAATGGATTTGAAATAAAACGAACAGGATGTGCTTTAACTGCAGACTGTCAGCTTTAATTTGAGGGTATTTACATCCAAATCAGGTGAACGGTGTAGGAATTACAACAGTTTGCATATGTGCCGCCCACTTGTTAAGGGACCAAAAGTAATGGGACAGAATAGAAATCATAAATCAAACTTTCACTTTTTAATACTTGGTTGCAAATCCTTTGCAGTCAATTACAGCCTGACGTCTGGAACGCATAGACATCACCAGACGCTGGGTTTCATCCCTGATGATGCTCTGCCAGGCCTCTACTGCAACTGTCTTCAGTTCCTGCTTGTTCTTGGGGCATTTTTCCCTTCAGTTCTGTCTTCAGCAAGTGAAATGCATGCTCAATCGGATTCAGGTCAGGTGATTGACTTGGCCATTGCATAACATTCCACTTCTTTCCCTTAAAAAACTCTTTGGTTGCTTTTGCAGTATGCTTTGGGTCATTGTCCATCTGCACTGTGAAGCGGCGTCCAATGAGTTCTGAAGCATTTGGCTGAATATGAGCAGATAATATTGCCCGAAACACTTCAGAATTCATCCTGCTGCTTTTGTCAGCAGTCACATCATCAATAAATACAAGAGAACCAGTTCCATTGGCAGCCATACATGCCCACGCCATGACACTACCACCACCATGCTTCACTGATGAGGTGGTATGCTTAGGATCATGAGCAGTTCCTTTCCTTCTCCATACTCTTCTCTTCCCATCACTCTGGTACAAGCTGATCTTGGTCTCATCTGTCCATAGGATGTTGTTCCAGAACTGTGAAGGCTTTTTTAGATGTCGTTTGGCAAACTCTAATCTGGCCTTCCTGTTTTTGAGGCTCACCAATGGTTTACATCTTGTGGTGAACCCTCTGTATTCACTCTGGTGAAGTCTTCTCTTGATTGTTGACTTTGACACACATACACCTACCTCCTGGAGAGTGTTCTTGATCTGGCCAACTGTTGTGAAGGGTGTTTTCTTCACCAGGGAAAGAATTCTTCAGTCATCAATCACAGTTGTTTTCCGTGGTCTTCCGGATCTTTTGGTGTTGCTGAGCTCACTGGTGCGTTCCTTCTTTTTAAGAATGTTCCAAACAGTTGCTTTAGCCACGCCTAATGTTTTCGCTATCTCTCTAATGGGTTTGTTTTGTTTTTTCAGCCTAATGATGGCTTGCTTCACTGATAATGACAGCTCTTTGGATCTCATCTTGAAAGTTGACAGCAACAGATTCCAAATGCAAATAGCACACTTGAAATGAACTCTGGACCTTTTATCTGCTCATTGTAATTGGGATAATGAGGGAATAACACACCTGGCCATGCAACAGCTGAGAAGCCAATTGTCCCATTACTTTTGGTCCCTTAACAAGTGGGAGGCACATATGCAAACTGTTGTAATTCCTACACCGTTCACCTGATTTGGATGTAAATACCCTCAAATTAAAGCTGACAGTCTGCAGTTAACGCACATCTTGTTCCTTTCATTTCAAATCCATTGTAGTGGTGTATAGAGCCAAAAATGTTAGAATTGTGTCAATGTCCCAATATTTATGGACCTGACTGTAAATATTCCATGGTCAACTGTTAGTGGTATTATAACAAAGTGGAAGCAACTGGGAACAACAGCAACTCTACACACATTGATGAACGAATGGGATGCCATTAAAGTTCATGTGCATGTAAAGGCGGGCGTCCCAATACTTTTGGCAATATAGTGTATATCAGCTGGAGCTATTTCCCACAGCATTAGCAATGATCACTGATACGGTCTCCCAATGGCGACAGATGTCCCAGAACACTTAAGGGTGAAGAGACCATTTGTGAACGTTTACCTGCCACTTGTCTACCCTGGGGATGTGGTTGTGTCTTTCAGTCCAAGCCAGAATTAGGTCTGCACTACTTCTGGTTACACCCTGATGTAAGCCACAGCTGTGGTGTTTGATTGAACCCATGTCAGTCGTCCCTGAGGCTGGTTGGTCCACCACAGCAGGGACAGGCAGATAACCCTGAGCTCAATAATACTAATGGAGGGTCTGGGCTCCCTCGATGACCACATTCCTTAGACTGTTTTCATCCCCTGGACTCCTCCAAGCCCAACAAGCTGGCATCCATTGTGTGAACCATCCAGGTCAACAGAAGAAAGGACTTACCCGATTCCAGCAAAGGACTGATCAGCCACCCAAAAAAATCTCCTCAGCTGTGAGGAAAAAAATGCACTTTATGTAATGGCAACTCCAAACCATTTAGAGTCTAAGCAGCCCTAGCGAACATAAGTTGCCCACCCCTATGCACACAAGGCAGGGACCCAGGGTCTACATACAACACCCAGGAATAGCAGTTAGAAGGACGTGAACTGGGTGAGATGGTAGTTTGGCGGTGCATATAGAGAAAGGTGCAAAGCTCTGGACTCACCACACCAAGGTACTGTCCCTTTTCCAGTGTAGAACCCAGCAGTTGGGGACTCCCTGCTTGACCCACTACAAGAGGGCATACCCCTCTCTCCACAGGAGTCTTCAGAGAATGGATCACACTGATGTAGACTGCCACTGCCCTAGACCTGTATAGCTCAGCTGACGCTAACTGTACCTCATTGTACTCCTGTACCAAGGATGTGTCCCACATGCAGGGTCTAGTGCCCGAGGCTATATTACAGAATGGACCTGAATCTTTGGTGCGGCTAGACCTGGGCACTACTGAAAAAAGTCAGGGTCCGAGCTACAAAAAGATTCTAAATTTAAGTCTGAAGTCTCTTACCGTTTAAGAAGGCTTTTCGGGTCTGATGGTAGATCTTGCTCGAAGAAGCCTTACATGCCCTGGGCATGGGGTGAAAACTTCCCTGGAAACCATGCTCTCTCAAAATCTTAGCAACAAAAAAATTAGCGTGCAGCCCCTAGTGTGATTATCCCTTTTATTTGACACAGTAAAAACAAGTGATCAATTGCACTTACAATAGGTACGCCTTGTAATAAGGCTCATCAGAACACATGAAAGCTTGCACACGTCCCCCTAGTGTTGCTGAAGGTAACCGATGACTGTAATCTCTGTATGGCCCTCCTTTCCCTGTAAGGAACTATGTCTCAGTATGGCCAAACTGATAGACTGTCTGAAATACACAGTAGTTGCTCTCACCACACAGGGCAAAACGAACAGTGTGGTGAATGTATTTCAGACAATCAGTTAGGCCACAGTGAGTCATAGTTCCTTACAGGGAAAGGAGGTCCGCACAAAGACTACAGTCATTGGTTACCTTCAGCAAGACCAGCGGGACTTGTGCAAGCTTTTATGGGTACTGACGAACCTTATTACAAGATGTAACTCTTGTAAGTGCAGTTCTATCCAGAATTCTAACAGAAACGCTAACTAGCACAATCACTAGGCAATTGTGGTTTATTCTCTCAAAACATTGTGTTCAATAGCCATGGCATTAAAGGAGAAGTGCAGCCAAAGCTGTTTTGGCTGTACTGCTCCTGTGGATCACAGGAGTGCAGTTCATTCTGCACGCCTGTGACCTGTTTTCAGCTGACAGCGGGCTGAAGCCCGCTTTCGGCTGACGTTACTCAGCTGGCCCAGTCTGGGAAAAGGTCCATCTCAGAGTCTGGAAAAGCACCTGGCTCAGCCTCTCAGTGATTCACCGAGAGCCTGAGCCACTCGCTCCCTCCCCCTCCACAACCCAGCGCTCTAGTGTGCACTGGGAGGGAAGAGCAGACAGCGATGACTGATAATCACCACTCTCTGTTTAGAGCGGCTGTGAGAATTCAGCAAACAGCGGTCATGTGATCACTGAGTTCTCACACTTACAGCTGGTGGGGGACAGATACAGCATCTACTTAGGTATGTATAAATGGGGGAAAAAAAGCCCTACTTCTCTTTTAAAGCCAACTAAGAAGCTGGATGCAGTGCAGGACCTTGGAACAGAAGGTTTAGTCAAGCCAAGCATGCCCATGTAGGTAGTTCCAGACATCGAGAGACATTTTAGTGACTGAAAAATACTGTATACATTATTTAAAGTGAAGTTCTACTCAAAAGTGGAAGCTTGGACCCCACGGGCAGGTACTTGCTCCTGCAGGGAACCCTCTGGGACCAGGAGGTTACTTTTGTCTCTTACTACGCTCCCCAATCGCTTCAGCTTTTCGTGCGCACTCACTTCTTCAGAGGCGGATACCAATGGTGAAATGAAAGGCGTTAGGAGGAGCCAGGACGTTGTGACGTCACGCCGCCGGAGCCACGTGGAGGCCCGGTGGCCATCTTAGTTTCTGGAGGGTTAGTTTCTTTCTGACCTGATGCTGCTATATTGCATATTGACGCATAGGGGAGGGGCTACGACGTCACTACACACCCGTGGACGGCGAGTATACTATGTGTGCGGCGCACACAGTTGTCTGCAGTTGATTTTAAACAAAGCGGTTTTTTATCTTATCTAATGCGAGTGCATTTGGGCACGCAATAAAGCATTTTAGTCCTTAAAAGGATAAGGCAGTATGTCTTTTTTCTTACTGAGGAACATCTAAGGAGGAGATAAAGAGCAGAAGGAGTGAAAGATCCCTGCGGGGATAGTGGCAAGGAGGATAAAAGCATTGGGAAGCAATTAAGGGATACCCACCACTCTTCACATGGTGCAACAGAATTTCTAAAAGTTCCATATGTGAACAAAAAGCGAAGTAAGCCTGCTTTTATACCAATAGAGACTTTTTTTTATTTTTTATTCACTTTTACAATTGTTTTTTTTGGATCACATTATATTTTGGGACTATCACTATTAAGTTGGTACCAGAGACTTTTATGTTTTTTATTATTATTACTTTTTAATTTTGATTTGTTTGTCCTTTGCTCTAAATTATATATTCTGATAGTTGCATAATTACTATATGGGTAATAATTGATAATAATTAGCAATGCGACATTTATTGAAAAATATATTTTTTGGTATGCACACATGATATGAGGATGTTTTATGTCAGCAAACCTTATTTGATTATATTATATTAATTTATATTCAAATTTAGCTGCTATATTGCATATCATACTGATTTTATCAATTTCTATTGAATTTGCAAATTCGTTTTAATTATTTAATAAACCTTTTAAAATTACTGCACTATGGGCACTCTTCATGGTCTCCTTTGAGGAGCAATTTATTTATAGAGCCCGTTTGATCCAGTCATCCATCCATTGAATCCAGAGAAGGGAGTTCCTGTAAGCAGGCACCTGTACCCATCTATCCCTTAAAGGGACCTCTGGCCAGCTGGATCCATTTACTCTCCGTTGGGCTTATAACAACTCCACCCTGAAGGAGGATTATTCGCGACCCAGACCAGACCTATACCTGTTAAGGAGACCTCTACTGGTCCATACACTGCGTATTTAAATTACGCATCTGGTGAGCGCGTAATTTTTAACCACACCATTTGGAGCACCGCCACTGGATTTTATTGTCATTCCGCACCTTTTTATTCACACAGACTGTCACGTTTATTGAATAATTTATTTATAATTCATTTATAATAATTTTACTGTTATTTCCTATGTGGGACAGACTTTATCATTTTAGCTCTTAACTTACTTATTATATGTTTATGACAAGGTTTTATATTGGTTACCTTGAGTATTCTAGCTGCTGACCGGATAGCGCTCACTTTATTATTCTATTTTTATGGATATCTATCCCTGCCTCACCCTGGTCAGACCACGATCCCCAGGTTCTACTCCTTGCCCTCTCAGGGTTGGCACGGCGCCCCTTTCACTGGCGCATTAACAAATCTTTATTGACCACTCAGGTTACCTGGCAAAAAATAGAATGTTTCTTACATACATACTTTGCGGAAAACTCGGGATCTGTCTCTTCGGCAATGCCCCTGTGGGAGGCGCATATACCCACGGTGCGGGACCACATTATACAACTGGCGACGGCTCGGAAGCACCGTCTTTTGGATCTTCACTCTCTACTGGCCTTTGCGGATGCTCGTTGGAAGTCGCACCCATCTGCGGCTCATAAACGCATGCAGGACACTCTGGCTTCTTCGGAGGCTGAACGGGCCCTGAGATGGACCAAACATACATTTATTCCTGTGCTAAGAAGCTGGGTACGATGCTGGCCAGGAAACTCAATTCTGTGAGGAAACCCCACAAACCAATCCGGTTGTGACTTAGGAGGTTGTACTATCAATCCCCAGCAGATTGTTTCCCGTTTCGTGGACTTCTTTTCAGACCTTTACGCTAAACCAGATCCCTTCCCTGTAGCTCAGGCAGAGGCGTTCTTTTAGAATCTCTGACTTCCTGGAGTGTCCTAAGTGGCGCGGATAGCCCTCAATGCCTGTGTAACCATATCAGAAGTGCTTCAAGCTATCAAATCTCTATGGTCCACCACGGCCCCGGGTCCTGACGGCTTTTTAGGTCTCTATTATAAGAAATATGCGACCCTGTTGGCACCCTTTTTGGCTGCTTATTTCAATGAGTTAGGACAGGGCTCTTTGCCCTCTCCGGACGAGCTCAGAGCTCATATCTCATTATTCCTATGACAACAGATGATGTGCAGTGATGTCTTCGTATCAATAAATATTTGCATAGTCTGATCCACGGAGACCAAGCAGGTTTCTTCCCTGGGAGGCAGGCAGGTGATAACGTTCGTAAAGTGGTCCATCCATACACCATCTACAATAAAATCACGGGATTCTTACTATCCTTAGACATGTATAAAGCTTTTGATTCTTTATCCTGGGTATATCTGCAGTTTGTGCTGTCTCATTGGGGCTTTGGGGACTATTCTTTCTTGGATTCAAGCCTTGTATTCTTCCCCTTCAGCAAAATATGCTGGGTATTTCTCAGATCCCTTTCCTAATTGGCGGGGGCTGAGACAGGGATACCCCCTGTCCCTGGCGCTCTTTGTCCTGGCACTGGAGCCGCTGCCTTTAGCACTCCACGCTGATTGTAATATATCGGGTGTTCCATACACGGGTCAGGAATTTAAGTTGAAACTTTTTGCGGATTATGCCCTCTGGACTCGCACAAATCCCCTGATGAAGCTCCCAAATTTGCAACAGGTTCTTGCGTGTTTCTCCTTGATTTTGGGTCACTGTATTAATTTGGATAAGACTGTTGCTCTCAATATTACTTTGACCTCAGATTTGGTTTCGCACCTACAATCCCACTTCCCTTACAAATGGGCTTCCTCTTCACTTGAATACCTAGGAATTCACTTGACCCCCACCTATGGCTCTTTGCTGTGAAATATTATCCATTGCTTCACTCTGTGTCCTCTCTTATGCACTCCTGGCAATTTCCGCACCTGTCTTGGATAGGACGGGTAAAACACAGTGAAAATGACCATCCTGCCTAAATTGTTGCATTATTTTCACACCCTCCCAGTGCAGGTTCCTCCTCATTTCCTTCCGTTGATTCAAGCGAGGATTATGCAATTTATGTGGGCCAACAGGCGCACCAGAGTCTACAGAAATACGCTTTTTGTCCACGGACTCCAGGGAAGTCTTCGGGTGCCTAATGTAACTAAATATTATCAGGCAAGCCAGATTGCCCCACTATCTATGTTGCACGCTTCATCTGACGTTCCTCTCTGGGTCCTGTTGGAACTACCTAATTGTGCCCCTATTGCAACATCGCTGCTTCTATGGCTCCCCCCACCCTACGCCCTATGACACGAAGTCCGATTTTGCTCCATGGTCTACAAGTGTGGGACTCGGTACGCTACTCCAGTGGCTTGATGTCACCTTTCCTACCTTTGCTCCAAATTATTAACAATCTTCTCTATTCCCGCTGGGTTTAGATCAACCAAGAGCGTTCTCTTGGTGTGTGGCCAATGTTTTTTCACAGGTGCGACACTTTTTGACTTCTCGGGCCTTCCCCATCTGGAATTCGTTTTGGGAGTCATGGGATGTCCCTCAGGCAGAATTATTTTGTTACCTTCAATTGCGGTACTGGCTGACCTCACTGCGGGACACTTCCGCTTTCCGGTAACAGAAATCTGCCTTTGAACAGCTTTGGCAACAGCGTCCAGGCACCCCGGGCCTTATTTCCCTATTTTATGCATCTTTGAATAGATGCTTGATGCATACTTCTCTCTCATATGTTGCTCAGTAGGAGCGCGACCTGGGGGAGGTCGTGGATCTGGAGGATTGAAAAAGGGCTTGATTGTTTATAGCTAAATGTTCATTTAATACAACCACGATGGAGGCAGCATACAAAGTATTATTTTGTTGGTATTGGAATCACGGCTTGTTTAGCCTAGGTGAACCCTGCCTGCAGTGATCGATGCTTTCGGGGGTTGTGGTCATCGTGAAGATGTGTTGCATGTACAGTATGATGGTCATGCCCAAAACTGATTCAGTCTCAGATTTTGGTCTTGTGTATTTGGAATCCTTTTCATCTTGTTCCATCTCTCCATACGCCAGGATGCTCGATATGCTTTGCTTCATTGTCCCATACAAGCTTATTGGCTCATCAGCAGAAGTTGGCTTCCTATTTGTTCTTGTCGGCAACTAGAACAATTGCTTAGGCATCGAAGCAAAGTCTGTCCCTCTTCAGGGAGTACGGGACCGTATGACCACTCTGATGCTCAATGAACAGATGTGGAGTATCTGTAAAGACTCCCAACAGAAATTTCTGAAAATACGGCAGCCGTGGTTGACATATGCTTTTCCCTCGCTCCCCCCAGCTAGTTTGGGTTTGTGATGTTGTTCGGTATTGGCGTTCCCGGACCACTGCTGGTCTTGTCTTCTTCCTTTTCTACTCCTTTTTCCCCTTTCTATTTTTGCTTGCCTTTTTGTGAGGCGGTGGATGGCTGCCTTTGGTTTGAGCTACTGTAAGTGTTATATCACTGTTTTTGTTATTTATGTGCCATTGATAGCCCCTGTGTGGGCGCACCTATAAAGGGCTAATTTTTATTTTTGTTTAACCCCATCATGAAAAGAGATACAAAGAGCTTGCTGCTCCTACTAAATGTCTTACTGACAGCAGGTACAGGTAGCTTGTATCAAGCTACCTGTCTATGACAAGGGACTCTGTCTCGCATAATATTATATTTTAGCTCTGTCTGAAAAAAAACAGTGTTTTAGGCCTTTTTTTTCCCTTTCAGTAAAAGCTTTGATTTTGGATTCTGATATGTACCGGATTAATCCTCTATAAAGAATACATATGTACCTCTTCTGTTATTTTGAGAGTGGATTAGATCTATTGTTCCCTAACCATATAGCTGGTTCTGCTTTTTAAAAATGTGTACAGTTGTGTAAAGTTAAAGGGTTTTAAATTATTTAAAAATAAAAATATTGAGGTATATTAAGGTTTTTATCTGAATAATCAAAACAAAAATCAACCAACTAATTGATTCTGAAAAGAATTGTTAGTTCCAACACTCAACCCGCCTGTGCTTTAGGATAGTGACTAAATGCTAACACAAAAATTATAAATGAATAAATCAGTGCATATAAAGTCCCTTAAAATACCTGTGGTACCTAAAATACCCCTAAAAATTGTAAAACACTCTAATCTAAGATCCTAATCTAGTACAGTGTTGCTAAATAAACTAAAACTCCAGTGCATAAATGACAAATACATAAATGCTCAATAGATAAATAAACATTCAAATGCCAGTATTGTGTACTTAAATTACATAAACTAAAACTATACTGTATATACTAATATAATGGATACTAATGGATACTAATTTTATTTTATGTAATTTAAGGATACATTACTGGCATTTGAATGTTTATATTTCTTGAGCATTTTTGTAATGTTTATTTGTGTGGGCGTTTCATTCTCATTTATGCACTGGAGTTTATTTTGCAGAGCTGTACTAGATGAGGATCTTGGATTCTATGATCTTCAGACTGTTTCACAATTGTTAATTGCAGCCCTAGATGAAACACATATTGATGTGGCACTGGTGACCATTCCCTGAGGTCAATGCATTGTTGATTCTGGAAGTCCACTACAAGGAAACAAAGTAAAAAGTAGAAGAAAAATATTGATATTGGGAATATTCCCTGGGGTTGATACTTGGTGTACTTTGGATGTTTACCTTCATGTTCTCCACCCCTGGAATGTGTGCCAGCAAGAGAGAAAGAAAAAGCTCTTTTTTCCCCTGTCTCATTTTTATGACCTATTAGACATGTTCTGTCTAGGTTTCCATGTAACATGTTAAAAAAAGAAAAACACTTTTTTGGAAAACTAAACCTGACATCAGTTATCAGACATCATGGGGTTTATTTACTAAAGCTGGAGAGTGCAAAATCAGACTCCCTTCTGCATAGAAACCAATCAGCTTCCAGGTTTCATTGCCAAAGCTTCATTGAACAAGCTGAGGTTAGAAGCTGATTGGTTTCTATGCAGAAGGGAGTCTGATTTTGGACTCTCCAGCTTTAGTAAATAAACCCCCATGTGACTAAAATGCTAGTCTGCAAACTAGGAAGACTTCACTGGCAAAATTTTACTGCTTGCACCACCTAGTCCATTAAATCAATCAGGTGCTGGGGAGATACCTCATAAAAAAAGTTCTTGATGCTGGATTCTACTTCATTTAGCCACTGCCTGTGAAACCAGGGTACACAGGAAGATTGGCCCGAGAGAAGAATCAATGGCAGAAACAAAAAATAGTTTAGAGAAGGAGTCCAATTTTTTTGTCTATAGAACCCTTAAAGGGTGCAGACTCCACAAAGAGAATCACTGCCACCCTGTTATTGCAAGATACTGGCGGGTCCATTATGGGCAAACCATCCACTTCTTAGCCGATTCCCCTAGAAATGGATAAAAGGTGGAGAACTGCTTAGAGATGGAGGAAAAAAAAACCCATTAGGATGCTTCCACTTTTCTAGTAATAACATTTTTAAACTGCTGATGATTGGGGATGGCCTTAGTAGATGGTCTGAGTTTGAAACCCAGTATTTTTGGCAGTATCTTAGAAGAGGTTCTGGAAATCCTAAGATTCTGCTGACAGCCGCAGTCCTAAATGTGAGTTTGATTATTTTTATTTGTTATTCATTACTAATAAAGAGATTAACTGCACTAGGGTCTGCGCTTCCCTTTGTCTTTGTTTTTGTTCTCAGTTTGTCCCTGACCCTCAGACTACTGGAAGGTGCAAGATCTGTGCATTATCCATTGCTCTCATGCTTTTGCAGTGGCTTTCCTGGACGTCTTGTAAAGAGTGTCCTATTTGGTGCAATCTTAGTGCAACACTTTGCTTTATATAGTCAAAGAAAGTAGAAGAGAAGATCAATACCAAAGAAAAAATTTTCTTTCTGGGAACTAGATTATAAAGAAGGTTCCTAGATAAGGGTGGACAAAGGCAGAAATGGCCAGTTGAAAGTTAAACAAAATAGCGGGCCCAGGCTGGCATAAAAGCAGCTTTAAGAAGAAGTACTCCAACATTTGCACTTTCACAAGAGACACAGCAGAAGCCTCACAAGACAGCCTACATGCTACTTCTAGTGATTTCTAAATCACAGCCCACAATCTGGGAGTATGTCAGGTGATAAGCCAGATGAGCCTGCTGTGGTGGCTTTGACACGTGCTAAGGAAGGGAGCTGTGCATTGCATATCTAAATCTGGGTGTTGGGTACAAACGTTGGTGATGACTGCTGCAATGACCATAAGGATCTGATCCTCTTCTGAACACTCAACTGCATTCAGTATATGCAGGGGTAGACAGAATAGATTGGGCTGTGGTCTTTGCTAGCCTACTGTCAAACTTCTTAGAGGAAGCAGCTATAGTAGAAAATTACCTAACTATGCTTCCCAATGAATGCTGGGAGAAAATGTTTTTCTAGAAGAGTGAGGAAGGTTACAATTATTTCCCTGTCTATTTTGCACTGGTGCTTTCATTGGAAGGGAGTGGCAGGCAGACAGGGTTCAACCTCAAAGCTGAGACTGTCAAGTCTTTAGAGACAAAGTGAAATGAAACCAGGATATGATGAACACACACTAACCAGGATTTTGTTAGTTGTGTACTTTTTCAATGGGATAAAGCTACTAGTCTCATACTTTTCTAAGCACCATGGCTTACTGCTTTGTGCAGCTGGAATCCTGTGTTCAATTTTCACCAGTAACACTACCCCTTAAAATGCTTATATGTTCTCTCTACATTTGTATAGATTTATTGGAATACTCTAGTTTCTTCCCACTGCCCAAACATACTGGTAAAATAACAGACTTGTGCTCTGAATGTTGTGGGTGCAATAGATGGGGCAGGAGCTGGTGTTAAAAGGTTTGTATGTTCTCTGAAATACACACATAAACTGATCACTGCTTCAATTATAAGCTGTTATTTGGGTGTTTCTGTACCTTGGAAGAAGCTTGGACACCTTTCTTGTTAAACACTAGGAGCTTTCCATGCTCTTCCCAAGAGTCTTTGCTGCAGATACTACCGGTCAGTACCTCTGGAGAGTCAGAAGATATTTTTATATTAGTGTTACTTGCTCTGGCTGCTATCTCTTGAAATTCTTTCAGTTTACTAGAAATTTCTTCATCACTGTCTTCAGCTGCTCCCAGTTCTGACTCCTGACGCTTTGTCCTCTTACTGCTTGGTTCCAATTTATCATCTTCCACTTTCTGACTTTTCTTTGGGCTTTTTGATGCAGCCCCACCAAAAAAATCTGTTATTGTTTTCTTTGGGGAAGCAGCTGGACCACGCTTTTTGTTCATAGTCTTGGGTTTTGCAGCCATTGTGAGATTGTGAGGGCTCTCATTATTAAATACAAGAATGTAAGGATATAAGGAGTTCACCATGTAAAGAGTCTGATCTCCATTCATCAGAGTGCTCTCTCCTTGTTTTAAATTGACCTCTCCTATTGTGGTGGGGTTTGGACCCAGCTAAAAGAAAAAACACACTAATTTATTCCAGCATAACACTATCACGATTTAGACTATATCTACACACACACATAATGTATATACACTCAGACAGACAGCTCCAAAGAGTGCAGAATGGCGTGAATGTGTCACCCAAATGTTAGCATTTTAGCATGGGTGTTTTTGGGGTGGGGTAGGTGTGGGGGTGGCCCTCGTAATCCAACAGACAGGTACAAGAGGTGGATAGGAGCATGCTTAGCCACAACTTTATCATGAGATGTTGCTTTGCAAAAAAGGGCTTTAGGAGAAATTTGGAGGCATGTTTGGCCTAATAGAGCTGCCACTGCTTACTTGTTTTTTTTGGCAATTTCCTCAAGGCTGATATCTTTATACAGTTGTGCTCAAATGTTTGCATACCCTTGGAGATTTGTATATAATATGTACCATTTTTAAAGAAAACATGAGTGAGCAGGAAAACACATTTCTTTTATTTCTTATGGGATTCAAATTCAACTGTAGGTCATAAGAGAATGGCACAATCATAAAACAAAACATGGCAACCAGTAAACAAATGAAATGACCCCTGTTCAAAAGTATGCATACCCTTAGTTCTTAATTCTGTGCATTGCCCCCTTTAGCATTAATGGCAGTGTGCAGTTTTTTCTAATAGTTGTCTGTGAAGCCCCAAATTCTTGCAGGTGATATATATAAAAGCAGGTGCAGCGCTGAGATCAGAATGTCAAATGTCAAATAAAGTGCAATAAATCAAAAAGTGCAAAAGCAATATAAATGCATATAAACCAGCAAAAATTAATAACAAACATATCACTGTATCAAAATATTATGTAAAGTGATATATGTGCATATAAAGTGACCATAAAATCATAACATGAATGAGTCCATAAAGTGAAAAGTGATAACTGTATATACTGTTACTCAATATGACTAATGGTGCTAAGTAAAGTGACAATGTCCAAAAAGAAAGTGATGCGGTTGAAGATCCTGTATTATGATCTCAGAGTAAGGTGATCAACTTTCTATATCCAATCATATGGTGATGTGCCAGGTAATAGAAGAATTACGCACTCACCACATGCGCAATATAATCACGCATTACAGAATATAAACTCTCAATAGGTCAGCCAGAGATCCTCTTAAGGGTATGCACAGACTGGTCTGGAGTTCCCTCTCTGAATCATCAGTGGACAGCAGTACCTCTATCGTCCTCCTCACACAGCTCTGTGGGTGATTAAGCTCACATAGAGCTGTGGAGAGGGATCCTCAGCTCCTGGCAATGTGATCAGCCAGCACACAACATGCCATCAATTTTCACAAGGTCCCCCATGTCTTTAGAGCTCACACCCCCCCAAAACAACAGTGAGCCACCACCATGCTTCACAGTGGGGATGGTATTCTTGTCGCTGTAGGCCTTGTTGACCCCTCTCCAAACATAGCGCTTATGGTTGTGAGCATAAAGCTCATAGATTATAAGCTCCAAGGAGCAGGGCCCTCTCAACCCTCTTGTATTGAACTGTATCGTTGCTGTATTTTCTCCCTTTATATTGCGAAGCACTAAGCAAACTATAGTTGCACTATATAAATCCTGTATAAGAATAAAGCTCTATTTTGGTCTCGTCACTCCAGATTACAGTGTGCCAGAAGCTGAGAGGAGTGTCAAGTTGTTGTCAGGCATTGTGTAGGCAGGCTTTTTTGTGGCACTGGCACTTCATTCTGTCAACTCGACCATGCAGTTCATTTTTGTATCATAGTATGTATTGTGCTCCTTGAAACAACCACACATTTTTTTTCAGAGCAGCCTGTATTTCTCCTGAAGTTACCTGTGGGGTTTTTTTGTATTCCCAACAATTCCTCTGGCAGTTGTGGCTGCAAACGTTCTTGGTCTACTTAACCAGGGGGTATTCATATCCCTTGAAATTTTGCACATTTTGTCATGTTACAACCAAAAACGTAAATGTATTTTACTGGGATTTTATGTGACAGACCAACACAAAGTGGAAGGAAAATGATAAATGGTTTTCAAAATTTTTTACAAATAAATATCTGAAAAGTGTGGAGTGCATTTATATTCATCCCCCTTTACCCCTAACTAAAATTTAGTGGAACTAATTGCCTTCTGAAGTCACCTAATTAGTAAATAAGAGTCCAACTGTGTGTAATTTAACCTCAGTATAAATACAGCTGTTGTGCAAAGACGTCAGAGGTTTGTTAGAGAACATTAGTGAACAAACAGCATCATGATTGCCAAGGAGCACACCAGACAGGTCAGGGATAAAGTTATAAAGTTTAAAGCAGGGTTAAGTTATAATAAAATATCCCAAACTTTGAACATCTCTCGGAGCATTGTTCAATCCATCATCTGAAAATGGAAAGAGTATGGCACAACTGCAAACTTACCAAGACATGGCAGCAGGGGCGTATTTGCCGCGAGGCAAACAAGGCATTTGCCTAGGGCGGCACTTTTCAGGGGGGCGGCACGGCAGCAGCGCCACCCCCCCCTTTCCCATGGAAGGGACACTTCCGTGGGAAAGGGACAGGGGCTTCTGTGTCTTACCTGACTCTGTGTCCCACGTCGATCCGGTCGACAAGGCGCTGCTGGAGGAGGGGTGCAGAGGAGAGCGGAGTGGTGTGCGGATCATCGGTGTGCGCTCGGAGCGCGTGGGGGCCGGGGGGTGCTGTCAGTGCACGCCGGGATGTGCAGGAAGGCCAGAAGGTGCCAGCGAAGGAGGAAGAAGAGGACGAGGGTCAGGGTGGAGGCGCTTGCCCGCTCTTTTGCAGCCACCGCCGAAGATACTGGGGGAGAAGGGACACAGGCGCCCCTCCTGGAGTGATCCTGACACCATCTGGAGGAGCCACTGCTGGACAGGTAAGTGCTTGGAAGACTTCCACTTCCCCCCTCCTGTCCCCCACATTGTCCCACTACCCCCATCTGTCCCCACTGCCCCTCACCTGTCCCTCTGCGCTCCTCCTGTCCAGCTGCCCCGATCCTGTTCCATGCCCCCTGTCACGCTGCCCCCCACCTATCCCTCTGCGCTCCTCCTGTCCCACTGCCCCGCACCTATCTTTCTGCGCTCCTCCTGTCCCATTGCCCCTCACCTGTCCCACTGCTCTCCTCCTGTCCCATTGCGCTACTCCTGTCCCGCTGCCCCGATCCTGTCCCATGCCCCCCCCATCACGCTGCCCCCCCACCTGTCCCTCTACGCTTCTGTCCCACTGCCCCTCACCTGTCCCCTCACCTGTCCCTCTGTGCTCCTCCTGTCTCACTGCCCCTCACCTGTCCCTTTGCGCTCCTCCTGTCCCACTGCCCCGATCCTGTCCCATGCCCCCCCCATCACGCTGCCCCCCCACCTGTCCCTCTACGCTTCTGTCCCACTGCCCCTCACCTGTCCCACACCTGTCCCACACCTGTCCCACTGCGCTCCTCCTGTCCTGCTGCCCCGATCCTGTCTCATGCCCCTGTCACGCTGCCCCCCACCTATCCCTCTGCGCTCCTCCTGTCCTTCTGCCCCTCACCTGTCCCACTGCGCTCCTCCTGTCCCACTGCGCTACTTCTGTCCCACTGCCCCGATCCTGTCTCATGCCCCCCGTCACACTGCCCCTCCTGTCCCATGTCCCCCGTCACGCTGCCCTCACCTGTTCCTCTACACATCTCCTTTCCCACTGCCCCTCACCTGTCCCTCTGCGCTCCTCCTGTCCCACTGCCCCTCACCTTTCCTTTTGCGCTCCTCCTCTCCTGCTGCCCCGATCCTGTCCCATGCCCCATCATGTTGCCCCTCACCTGTCCTTCTGCGCTTCTCCTGTCCCACTGCGCTTCTCCTGTCCCATGCCCCCGTCACGCTGCCCCCTACCTGTCCCACTGACCCTCACTTGTCCCAGGGGCGTATTTGCCGCGAGGCAAACAAGGCATTTGCCTAGGGTGGCACTTTTCAGGGGGCGGCACGTCGGCAGCACTGCCCCCCCCCCCTTTCCCACGGAAGGGACACTTCCGTGGGAAAGGGACAGAGGCTGCTGTGTCTTACCTGACTTCATGTCCAACGTCAATCTGGTCCACAAGGTGCTGCTGGAGGAGGGGTACAGAAGGTGTCCGTCCGGTGTCTTCATCTTCCTGGATCTTGATTGCGATGTGGGCGGGATGACAAGCCGCCCCTCGAATCTGGCTACCCCTGGGACCACTGAGCAGCCTATGGCAGTCTGTCCCTCCCTCTGCAAGCTCCGCCTACTCGCCGGTGATTGGACGCCAGATCTGTAGCTCAGAAAAGGCACACAGGCGGCCAATCACAGGCGAGGAGGCAGAGCTTGGAGAGGAGGAGCCGTGCGGCAGCGCGAAGATTGAAGATCAAGTGAGGGAGCAGCTGGAGCCGGTGAAGAGGAGAGCGGCAGGAGAAGAAAGACAGCTGATGGGTAAGTGTCTGTGCCTGAAGGAGGGAGCCCGGGCTGGAGCAGGGGTCAGCACAGCGATGTAAGTATAATTGGTGTCAGTGGGAGTAATAGTGCCCCATCATTAGTGTCAGTGTGGGAGGAATGGTGCCCCCTCATTGGAGTCACTGACACTGAGGGGGCACATTTCCTCCCACTGACACCAATGATGGGGTACTATTCCTCCCACTGATCACAATGATGGGGCACTTCCTCCCACTGACACCAAAGATGGGGCGCTATTCCTCCCACTGACACCAAAGGTGGGGCGCTATTCCTCCCACTGACACCAATGATGGGGCACTATTCCTCCCATTGACACTAATGATGGGGCACTATTCCTCCCCCTGACACCAATGATGGGTCACGATTCCTCCCACTGACACCAATGATGGGGCATGATTCCTCCCACTGACACCAATGATGGGGCACCATTCCTCCTACTGACACTAATGGTGGGGCACTATTCCTCCCCGACACCAACGTTGGGGCACGATTCCTCCCACTGACACCAATGATGAGCCACGATTCCTCCCACTGACACTAATGATGGGGCACTTCCTCCAACTAATACCAATGATGGGGCACTATTCCTCCCCGACACCAATGATGGGGCACGATTCCACCCACTGACACCAATGATGGAGTACTATTCCTCCCACTGATACCAAGGATGGGGCACTATTCCTCACACACGGACACTAATGATGGGGCACCAAACTTTTTAAGTTTAGGCCACCTTTTGAAAACTGCTGAGACATTAGGGAGGCAGGGTGGGGGCCCCATGGTGTAAAAACCTATCCCCCAAACCACAGGTCCTGTGGCACTTCAGCTCTGGATTACATGTGCCAGTGCCCTGAGGAGCAAAGTCTATAAAGTCAATAAAACTCTGCTGAGGCTGCCCCTGCAATGCAGAGACATAGGCAACTTAACATGTCTACTTTATGTCACATGACCTGGAAATTAAATATTGCACAACCTGTTCCCTCCTAAATTTTAAGTTTAGTCTGCTTTTAAAGAAACCTGTCAGGACTGGGATCCACCAGTGCTGGCTTGTATTTGATGATGCATGCTCCAAAGCAGTTATCTTTATACTTCCTCCCTATTGAATCACCAGCGTAGGAACACTGAAATCTTAGACTGACATGCTTGCAGATTATAGTTGCTCTACAAGGGAGACAGAAGAATAAGAATAAAAGCTCTACCTACTTGCTTTCTCCTTCATGTCTCTGACATACCTGCCAAAACCAGTAAGAAGTCTAAACTCTGTCAACTCCTCAATGCAGCTAAAGCATGCATTCCCCTCACCTGGAAATGCACCTAACTGCTGACCGAGGGTCTTTGGTTTAATAAAGTAGAACTGAATCTTATGGAAGATCTGGTCCTCTTGGCATAGCATAGACGAGAGGTGTATACCAAAACCTGGACATTGTGCAACATGTTTGTCTTCTCTGAAGAAGGAAAGGCTCTTCTCAATGCAAACTCGACCAGATGAGGGGTGGCCTTTTCCAGAAAACCCTGGCTTAACCTTCCAATTTTTTCCCACTGTCTTACTTCTTTTCATCTATCTCCTTTTTTTTCCTTGAGGTGGTTGTCCTCTGTACTTTAAAGTATACATAATTTTTGCATGATCTTTATTAACCAGGATCTACCTGTGGTCCGCTTTAGATTCTGTATTGTAAATGCTTTGTTAAACTTATATATATGTTTTGCACCTTATGCTGATATGTTGTACTGCTATCGTTTATATTGTATGTACTGTATATGGTGACTCCATGTCAAAAGGTGTGACATGTATTGGAGCCTGCATTTTTGATAAATGAATAATTTATAAAAAAATAAAAATAAAAGCTCTGCAGCATGCACTGTCAAACAAATCTGAAACTGTGGCTGCCATATTTTTTTTCCCAATAAGTTCCTTCTTATGTATTCCCTAGGTCTTTGTTAGTTTATTTTAGAGGAAATAATACAATAAAAGCTTCCAATACCTGAGTGACACGAACAACTCTCTTCTCAATATTTGCAACAAGCTCCACTGTAAAAAAAAAAGGGATGACGTTTCATCTACTGCACTCACTCCAGCCATACATAACACATTCTCACTGACAGAACAGTGAGGTACATGTAAATCCGACATTTCAGATTCCTGATATATGCCTGCTGTACCATGTACTTGTTTGAAAAAGGATCCTGTTCTCTTTGTATTGCTTCCTTTCTGTGAAATACCTGCTGTTCCAGCCAATCCCTCTGCATTTCCTAGTCATCGGAACACAACATGGTCAGTTCTCTACCTGTGCTGGGAACTCAGCATGCTCTCCTCCGATGATCAGACTTGTCCTGACACCCCACCACCTCACAGAGTGTTTCTGTTTCTCTTCCCTGAGCTCCTTATGCAGCTAACAAAGGGTATGTGATCACTTAAAAAAACAAAAAGCAAAAAAAAAAAAGGAGGGCAAAAGAAAAAGTGTTTAGAATGTTTTTATATGTATACACAAATGTTTTGCTTTTCATTTCTATTTTAAACAGATTGGGTTGTTTTACAAGAAGGGGGTTTACATATCCTTTAAAGTGACATTAAAGCTTATTTTTTTTTGTTTTCAATTAAAATAATAAACATGTCATATTTTCCTGCTTTGTGCAATAGTTTTACACAGAGCAGCCCGATCTACCTCTTCTCAGGTTGCCCGCCGGTGCTCCAGGCACTTCCTCTTTAACAAGTGCCCTCATGGAAAGTCGCTTTCCATGGGGGCACTTGTGCAGAATCGCTCCCTAGCCTCACTGTTTGCGTCCACCGACACATAGCAGACAATTCAGCCCAGCTCCCTGCTCGTTTAGCACAGCATTTGATTGATAGCAGTGGGAGCCAACGGCGAGAGCCACTTATCTCTTGCACATCACTGGATAGAATCAGGCTCAGCTAAAAATAAGGGGGTCTGGGGGGGGGAGGGAGGATTATGACTTTGAAAGGCGCAATTTGCCGCATGTCAACCGTGGCAGAGTCACATCGTGTATGGGGTGCCACTGAAGGATAATGTCACCCAAACACGCACAACGCATTGTGCTGCAATTGCCATGTGATTTGCGGGCACCTTATACATAATTTCTGAAACATTTAGCGTATATATAGATTTTTGTTGCCTTTAACCACTTGCCCTCTAGAGGATTTACCCCCCTTAATGACCAGGCCTCTTTTTGCTACTCGGCGCTGCACTAATTCAACTGATAATTGCACGGTCATGCAATGCTGTACCCAAATGAAATGTACGTCCTTTTTTTCACACAAATAGAGCTTTCTTTTGGTGGTATTTTATGTGCGCTTTTTATTTTTCTCGCTATAAACAAAAAAAAAAAAAAAATTTTGAAGAAAAACAATATTTTTTACTTTCAGCTATAAGAAATATATAGTAAACTCAAAGTTAGTTATAAATTTAGGCCAAAATGTATTCTGCTACATGTTTTTGGTAAAAAAATCCCAATAAGTGTATATTGATTGCTTTGTGTGAAAGTTATAGCGTCTACAAACTATGGTATAGATGCTGCAATTTACGCCATTTTTTTGCTATACAGCGCTGCGGTAGTTTAATGGACAATTGCGCGGTCATGCAATACGGTACATAAATAAAATTTATGTCCTTTTTTTCACACAAATAGAGCTTTCTTTTGGTGGTATTTGATCACCTGTGTACTTTTTATATTTGGCGCTATAAACAAAAACATTTTTGAAGAAAAGAAAAAAAAAAATTTGAAAAAAAAACAATTTTCTCATTTCCATCATAAAAAATATCCAAAAAACTAAAATTTCGTCATAAATTTAGGCCAAAATGCATTCTGCTATGTGTTTTTGGTTAAAAAAATCCCAGTAAGTGTATATTTATTGCTTTGTGTGAAAGTTATAGTGTCTAAAAACTATGGTACAGATAATGGAATTTACACAGCTTTTACTTTCTGACTGCCCATCACATTTCTTGAGGTGCTAAAATACCAGGATAGTACAAACACCCTCAAATGACCCCTTTTTGGAAAGTAGACACGCTAAATACTCACCAAGGCTGTTTTTAAATTCCTTGGGGTGTCTACTTTCCAAAAAGGGGTCATTTGGGGGGGTTAGGTGCTATCCTGGCATTTCAGGGCCTCCGAAACTGTGATAGGTAGTCAGGAAGTGTAATAAGGAAATAAAGCCCTTTAAAAGCCTGAAGGTGCTTATTGGATTTTGGGGTCCTGTATTTGGCTAGACTGCCAAAAAGTCTCTCTCTCTCATGTGGTACCCCCATACTCCGGAGAAGTAGCAGAATGTATTTTGGGGAGTAATTCCACATATACCCATGGCATGTGTGAGCAATAAATCATTTAAGTGACAATTTTGTGCAAAAAAAATATTTTTTTCTCATTTTCCAAAAACTTGTGGTAAAAAAATAAATTCTTCTATTGATTCAACATGCCTCTCAGCAAAAAGTTTGGGGTGTCTACTTTCCAAAAAGTGGTCGTTTTGGGGGGTGGGGGCGGTTTATGCCCAGCATTAGAAGTTTATGCCACACATCACTCACTTTTCTAACCACATGAAGACCAAGCCTTTTCTGACACTTTTTGTTCACATGAAAAAAAAAAAAAAAAAAAAATCAGTATTTTTTGCTAGGAAATTAATTTAAACCCCCAAATATTATATATGTTTTTAAAGCAGACACCCTAGTGAATAAAATAGTGGGTACTACAATTTTTTATGGCACATAGTACTCGTGCAGCGATTTTTCAAAAGCAAATTTAAAAAACAAAAAATACACTTTTTTTACTTTTAATGCACAAAAACACAATATGTTGGCCAATTATTTGGTAAAATCTAAAAGATGATGGTATGCCGAATAGATACCAAACATGACATGCTTTAAAGCTGCGCATGCCCGGTGCAATGGCGACAAACTGCATACATTTTTAATATCCATAGGCAACGCTTTAAAAACCTTTAAAAGCTACCATTTTAGATTTACAGAGGAGGTCTAGTGTTAGAATTACTGCCCTTGATCTGACGTTCACAGTGATACCTCACATGTATGGCGCAACCGTTGTTTACATACCGACAAAGGGTCAAGGCTTGTGCACACAGGTGTGCGCGCATGGGAGGGGCGAGTTTTTTTTTTTTAAGTTATTTTGATTTTTTTTATTATTTTTACACTGTACCTTTCTTCTTTTTTTTTTTGATCACTTTTAATGCTATCACAGGGAATGCAAATATCCCCTATAACTTCAATGGGCATTGTCATATATTCTTTTTTCAGAAATCTGGGTTCTATCAGACTCTAGATATCTCCTCTACCCTTACATTATCTAATCAAACCAAGATGAGTGTGATCAGATGCTTTCCCAATTTACAAATGGCGCTGTTTATATCCTGCGAAACTGAAGTGATAAAATGCTCGTAGCGTCTGATTTCTTAGGCTATAGAGATGATTGGCGCCATTCTGGTCTCCAATCAGCTCTATGGTCAGCTGGCAGAAACACCGTCTGCATTCTCAGGTTCCCCCGATGGCACGGGACTGCCCGAGAAGGCCGTGGAAGGCAGTGGGGGAGGGGGGACATTGTCTCGCACTGCTTGTAAAAGCAATCCTGCAGCTAATTAAGCGACTTATGGCGGCGATCAGTGACTTATGGTGGGACTGTGGCGGACATTCTGACACTGAGGGGGGGGGGGGCTGACTTGGGGTCACTGACATCCCCAGTGACATTAATACAGTGATCAGTGCAAAAAAAGAAACACTGACACTGTACTAATAGCACTGGGGAGGAAGGGGTTAACTTTTGGAGACAATGAAAGGGTTAACTATGTGAGGGGAGTGTTTTACTTGGGGGCGGGGGTGTGTACTGCTCTGTTACACACTGTTTCGGCAGGCTGTGACCAGGGATCCCGGAACAGTGAGCTGAAAGCTGACAGGGAGGAAAGCTCCATTGAAAACAATGCAGCCTTCCTCTCTGTCAGTGACTGCCGGCAATCGCCGGGCTCCGGCGGGTAATCACCGGTTGGGATCCGGTGATTGACATCGGTGCCGCGGGTACGGCGGTCACTCGCGCGTGCCCCCTACGTTTATAGACGTGATCCTGCGGGCGGTCCCCTAGTGGTTAAAGCTGAACTCAAGGAAACACCACAAGTTAAACAAGTTACCTCCAATTAAAGCAGCATTAAACCCCAAACCAAAAATCTAATATATTGCAGCTTACCAATCCTTAGCTGTGGTGGATAGGATAGTTTGCTTTTAGACTTTTTTTTTTTTTCTGGTTTCACCTGGTGATCTAGCCATTAACACACCTCCTGTATCAGAGTGCCTCCACTGTGGATGAAGGAGCACATGGGATCCTTTGGACAGCAGCATTGTCAGTTTGGGGGTAGGCGAGTGTTAGATGTGATAGGATATTTAAATACACGAACAAATTGAAGCTGAGCTCCAGCTAACACTTGATAAGCAGTTACTGAAAATAGTTTTTGTTACAGTGCAGCTTCCTCCTCAGCTCCCTTAATACTTACCTGGGCCCAATTTCAATTCAGCACTGTGAACAATAGCAGAGGCTCTCTCTGCTCTCCGCCTCCTCATTGGCTCAGACATAGCCGCCTTTGTCTCCCATTGCTGTCAATCACAGCCAGTGTAAATGGAACAGGGGGCAGCTCTGAGCCACACTCTGTGAGTTTATGGACACAGAGAGCCAAATCTGGAGTGAGCAAAAACAAGTGCTCCCATAGCATGCGGCTTGCTATGGGGGAACTCATCAGGGGGAAGAGCCATGAGTGCTGGCTGAGACAGCAGAAGAGGATCTGGGCTGCTCTGTGCAAAACCATTGCACAGAGCAGGTAAGTATGACATGTTTGTTATTTTTCAAATGCACTTTAAAGGAGAATATTGAAGAAAAGGTTTTAAATTTGCTTTTTTATTTAAATGAGCTATTCATTTGTATTGTTATTTTTGGCTGAAGCACTGCTTTAAATGTGTCCCAAACAATAATAAACTATCTATGATCATCACTTGCAATGTGTACAGTCCAGATATTTTACAAAATCAAGTATGAAAGGTAACTTTATTACACATTTAAATTGTTATTGTTTTTAGAATGTGTATCTGATACATATATACTAGATTTATATGATTTCCAGAGACCCACCTTGAGTCTTGGAGCATTTCCTGTCAGCGATGCAGGTCAGGGGACTTCTTCCCAGAATTACAGCTACACCATCACGGAGCTCAATAGGACTGTGTTTTTTATCCACACTTTCTAGGAAGCACTTCATTTTCAAGCAGGCAACGCTTACTGATTGAGTGCAATTCACCTATTGATACAGAGATATTACAGGGTAATAAAAGAGAAAGTGAACTAGTTAAAACAAAAACTTTCTAAAGTAATCCAACTCAAGGTACAATGTGGACGATGCAAAATATTTTTAAACTGCAAAGACAAAGGTGCTCAGATGGAAAAATTCAGAAGGTAATCATGTAAACTGTCATATAAGTAATATGGGGTCTATTTATAAAGAATTCCTTGTACAAGCTGCACAACAAATTTGAATCTCATTATAAAGTGTTTCTAAAGAGTACTTAACCCACTACAGTAAAATCAGTCTATATATGTAGTAAAGCATGCTTGTTATACTCACTGTGGAACCTAAGCGGTTTGACCCCGTCTTCTCTGAATCTCCCCTTCTTCCACTGTCCCCAATATATATCCTGATAGAACAGGGCCTTGAGGGCAAGCTGCACATGCTCAGTTTGGTGTGTATTGCTAGAGTTTTATTTCTTGGGAGAGTGCATGTGATCAGCACAGGGCCAATCAACACTTTCCAGACAGAGGGTCAGGGGTTTAGCAGCCACATAAGGAAGAATGAAAATTACTCCTACACACTTTAACCAATGCTTTGCTGGACACTGATAGAAGTCACAAGACTGCTCTCTAATTGATAATGTGAAAAGGTATTTAACAGTTTATATTTACTAAAATAATTGCATTTCCGTGTACTGTGGGATACCATATATAGTGAATGCAGGGACCTTAATGCATGCTCTGCAATAAGGTAAAAACCTTCTGTGTTCAGGATCCTATGACAAAGAAGTGGGGGATGGGGTAAAGCTCCGCTGTCTGTGTCAATGGACACAGGCAGTGGGGCTCAGGAGCAAGCCCGCACGAGTCCGCCTCAGCAAGCCACTTGCTGAGGGGAACTTGTGCAGGCTCACTCCTGAGCCCCACTGTCTACGTCCATTGACACCAACAGCGGAGCTTTGCCCCATCCCCGCTCGGACTCAGAAGGGGGGGAAAGAGCCAAGAGCACTGCCTGGGGACCCCAGGGTGATTCACTGGGTGAATCCTCCGAAAATAATTACCATAAAAAAAAACCAGATGAAACTTAAACATTCACTGTGTGAATCCCAAAAACTATTACCGTATTTGCCGGCGTATAAGACAACTTTTTGACCCTTGAAAATCTTCTCAAAAGTCGGGGGTCGTCTTATACGCCGGTACACATGTTTAGGGGGGCTGCGGCATTAAGTACAGGGGTTTGCAGGGGCTGATGTCTCTTACCTGGATCCAGTCCCACGACGACCCGGTCCAGGAAGCGCGGCGTCTCCTTCAGTTCGGCCACTGGATGTTCGTGCGGCTGCTCGGCTCCGCCTCCTCACCGGTGATTGGCCGCCAGAACTGTAGCTCAGGAAAGGCACACAGGCGGCCAATCACCGGCGAGGGGGCGGAGCCGAGCGACCCCGCGAAAATTGAGTGCCGGAGCAGCAGGTAAGTGTTCTGTGTAGAGGTGCTGCTGCAACCACATATGCTGGCTGCAGCAGCACCATACGAGAACAGGGTCAGCAAGTCTCAGTGGGAGGAATAGTGCCCCATCATTGGTGTCACTGATACCAATGATGGGGCACTATTCCTCCCACTGATACCAACGATGGGGCACTATTCCTCCCACTGACACCAACGATGGGGCACTATTCCTCCCCCCCACTGACACCAACGATGGGGCACTATTCCCCCCCCACTGACACCAACGATGGGGCACTATTCCACCCCCCACTGACACCAATGATGGGGCACTATTCCTCCCACTGATACCAATGATGGGGCACTATTCCTCCCACTGATACCAATGATGGGGCACTATTCCTCCCACTGACATCAATGATGGGGCACTATTCCTCCCACTGGTGTGCATTGGAAGAGGGGTAGTCTTATACGGCGAGTATAGCCCAAACACTACATTTTAGCAGGAAAAGTAGGGGGGTCGTCTTATACGCCCAGTCGTCTTATACGCCGGCAAATACGGTACTTTATAATTAAATCCTTAGGGTCAGTTCACACCATGTCCGCATCTGAATCGCACAGGAGTGCACTGTGTGTACCTGTGCGATTCACATGTGGCTCTGTGCAGTGCAATTTCAGCCCATTCATTTTGAATGGGCTAAAATCGCACTGTACAACACCAAACATAGTACATGCACTACGTTGAACATTGCAACCGGATTGCATGGTACAAAAGTACTGGTGCAGGCAGGTGCGGTCAAACGCACTGTGTTTCGGGTGTCGTCAACTTTTGACACCTGCTGCAGATCGCAAATGCAGTGTGTTTTGCATGCGGTTTGATTCCCAGATGCGGGCATAGTATGTTACTATTAACATACCTCCTAGATTGTAAGCTCGAAAGAGCAGGGCCCTCGAACCCCTCGTGTATTGTTTTGTTACTGTATTGTCTCATGTTCTGTCCCCCACTATAATGTACAGCGCTGAGCAAACCTTTTGGCGCTATATAAATACTGTATAATAATAATGTTAATAATTTTCAGAAATAGAATTAGGATCTCAAGTATAACTGAAAGTAAACATTTTTTATTTTTGGATAAAATGGAGAGGGATTAGACCCATCCTGTAAGGTTTTTATTGCTGTCTGTGTGCCCATTAGAGAGACCCCCCCCCCAGTTTTTGCTTAGAAATAGTCTTGGTTTTAATAAATAAACTATACACTGCATCATTTGGAAGAAGAAACAAGCAACATTTATGAGAATGGCTGTTTTAACCATGTTACTGGAAGATGGGTCTCATTTAAAGCAGAAAGTATCATAAGAACATGTTAAAACCGAACTATGAAAATCAGTCCTAATGTATACTGTCTGCTGCATAGTATCAAAAAATCCTAGCTTGCTCCTCCACACAGCACTGTATTTCCGGGTGCTCCAGAGATGGGAAATGCAGCTATGGCAGGGAAGGGCTTCAGTCACAGTCCCCCCCCCCCCCTCCTCTCTCCTCAGAGGATGGATGGGAATGCCACAAGATCTCTCCTCTAATTTATACTGTTCTAGGTCCAGGTGGCTTCTGGGGACAGCAAATGATAATAGCTACTTTGATGCCGGATCCTACATACAGTGCTATACAGTACATCTGGTGCTACTGGGGTGAAGAGCTGAAACTGTAATAGTGGAAGGCTGCCATCATTCACCCTCCCTTTCCTCTCCCTTCCTCCATTCACAAAAAGCCTGGTATTCTTTTAACACAATGTAAGGGGTTCTGTAAATGAACAAGGGGAGATCGTGTCAGTCATCCACCCCTCCTCTCCCCTTGCCCATTCACAGAACAACTTATTTTCTGTGAAAAACATGCAAGGCTTTTTGTGAATGGATAAGGAAAGAGGAGGAGGTGGGAATGTGTCTGGATCCTTTCACTGTCATAGTCACCTCTCACATCCCCACAGTAACAATGCTGTGAGTAGACGTTGGCATGCAGCAAGATATGTTTTTTACAATGCAGCAGCCATCCACACACAGTATACATTTTATCATAATTCTCTTACTTAGCTAATACAGTATTGAAAATAAAATGTTTTCCAGACTTCAGCTTTAGTGTGCTTATGCAAGGGCTATACAGTTGTGATAGATTTATGATGAATTTCTACGGATTTTAATATAGGAGACAAAGTACTGGAAAAGTACCAGAGAATGTTAACCTGCTCCCTCCAGCGTCACACATGTATGCAGCATCATGGAGATGGGTCTCCTTCCATAGCACCGCATATATATTTGCATACCTGTGTTTGTGCTGGAAGTGTGCTCTCAGCAAACAGATTGAACTGTGACAGCCTCCGATCACATGATCACTGTGACAGATTGTGATTGTCTACCACAGTGATGACAGTCAGTAAAATTTGCCCTTGTACTCTCTTTCTACTCTGAACATTATATCTTTTTTATAGCCAGAGAAGAATTTACAAGAAAAAAAAATGTCTGTGTGTAGAAAAAATAAAGATAAAATAGCTAGATCAGGGCTTGATTTAAAGAGTAACTTCACTTTTGTTGAGAAAAAAAAAAACACCTTCTGGGTAATCTTACGTACATTGCAAGGATTTTAAAAACCTTGTTTCAGATTCCTACCTTTTGTTATTCTGAAGAAACAATGATTAGTTTGCCTGTGTCCATGTGCAAAGTGAAGGAGAATGAGAGTGGTTTTATAATTACCAATCAGCTGCTGCATCTGTAGGGCTCTAATGAGGAATTGGCAGTATCTTCATCCCTTTAGATGTGATTTACTTTGGGAACATGTCACCAAAAATGACATTTTTGTTGCAAGGGATGCCGAATGTGACTTGTGTAGCAATTGTATGCACTAGATTTATTTAATTTTTTTTTATTATGTGTATTACACACAGCTGCAATACAGCATCATTTACTTAATTAAGTTGTGTTTAGCAGTGGTGCTGCCCCAAAAAACCAACATGGGGGCATAAATTTTGCTGTGGTATGTGTACCAACCTGCCATATAAAGTTAAAAGGGGCCATTGAAGCACAAAAAGTTTGCAGTTGAACCACCTATTTTTACCCTCCCCCACCACCTGCAAGTTTAAACAATGGCTCCCGCTTGCTGTCACAGCCAATGAGGAGACAGAGACCCAGGACAACCGAGGCTGTTCTGCACATTGCTGGATCTCGATGGAGCTCAGGTAAGTATTGAGGGAGCTGGGGGCACTGCTGTACTCAGGTTTTTTACCTTCATGTATAGAATACATAAAAGGTAAAAAACCTTGAGCCTTTACAACAGCTTTAATGAAGAACTATAGGCAATTTTTTTTTTCATTTTGGCTAGAGCAAGGGAGGGTTATAACCCGTCAGATTTTTTTCGCCATCTGTGTCCCATTGCGGAGATGTCCCATAGCCAAACAGGAAGCGAGAAGAAATCCCTGCAAATTACAGGAATCCCAAAGGGACCCTCCATGTCCCCATTGGAAGATTTCCTCTCTATTACTTTTCTGGGGAAAACCCACAATTTGGGGTTTTCTTTTACTTTCACCAATAATGGTAAACAGGATAAATAGAGAGGGGGAATCTCCTTCATAGGGGTACAGACAGCAATGAAAATTGGCAGGTGTTCTAATCCCTCTCCACACAATACAAAACTAAAAACAAAAGTCTTGCCATTAGTTATATTTTATGCATTTTCTTCAACCTGCAATAAAGACTGTAATATGTGTGTTATCCCCAGGAAAGTATAGGCAACTTTGGTAGTTTTTCATTAGTTTAAATGCAAATTATTAAAGTGTAAGCAAAGGCATTTTTTTCAGGTTTGGATAGAGTGGAGAGGAATTAGAACCCGCCAGGTTATACCTCTCTTTGTGTTCCCATTAGGGAGATTCACTTCCTGTTTGCCATTACTGTCAAAAGTGAAAGTAGAAGAATAATCCCAAATTTTAGGTTGTCACCAGAACAGATATATAAGGGAAAGCTTCAAATGGGGATACTACAGGGCTCCGTGCCCCCCCCCCCACTAGATAAATCCCAGGCACCACGGCAACTAGCAGTCGTGTCTTGGCGCCTTGGCTTTTGTCAGCCCATTCACTGCTGACACCACCTTGTATGCTCCAAGCCTAGCTCTGAGCCTGGGAGGGCAGGCAGGTTCTCAGTCTGAGAGTCAGGCAATGGAATTCTACTCACTGGTCTACGTGGTCGTATGTTCTCAAGCACACTGGACATTTTACAGCGGCTGTTTTGGGGTTTTGATGTTTTTTTTCTACAGTCAAACTCCCTAGCATGTTATCCTATGTGTCCATGCACACATAGGCTGTAATCAACGATTTTTGGCACAAACACAAACGCGAAAAATCGCAGCAAAACTCTAAAATAAAAAAATGCTGAAAAACACTGAAAAACTCAAGTTTTTAACGTGACTTTACACAGCTAACATTACCAGGTTTATTACAACACCCAGCGTGCATGGAGCCTAAAACAGCTGGGCCTTCCATCTCATGAGGCGTGAGCCAAACTGTGAAGCTGATTGGGCGGAATCAACTGTGTCCTGCTTCGGGGCCGGATCAGGTGTCAGGGCAGAACCTAAGCAAAGGCGGGCAGCTCCCTGTCTCAGTCGGGCAGTGCGGGGGTGTAGCGGACTGTTCAGATGATTGGTGATTGGGCAGGAGGAGAACGGAGCATCACTGCCATGGGCTGCATACTGAGTGATGAGGACAAAGTGGCTGTTCCACATACCCTGCGCGCAAACCCCCCCACTATGTATCCCTGGCTCTGCTTGCCTACCTGCAGGCCTGGGACCAGCATAGCAGATGCTGCCGGGTAGAGGGGATGGAAAACAGCAGATACAACTCTGCTATCCTCCCTTTCTTGTTGCTATCGAGGCTGGGAAAGAATGTAATGCAGTGCAATGTGCACAACATTACATTCCATGGTGCACAGGGGAGACATGTGGGGTCTTTTAGAGCCTGGATGTGTCATTAAAGAGAATCTGTAACCAAAAAAATCATTGCATCATATGTGATGTAAAAAAAAAAAACATTGTTTGTAATAGTAAAAAAATTAAAGTTACACTAAAGCACATAAACGCTATTGTTGAAAAAAAAAAAAGTTACACCTAAGCACATAAAATCCCCCCCCCCAAAAAAATGGGGGACCCCCACATATACGCACGTACAACATAAATATTGTAAAGCTCTGAGCAAACTATTGGCACTATGTAAATCCTGTATAATAATAAACTCCTTTTAATACTAAATAAAGCTTTGTTTGTTAAAAAAATAATCTGGCTCCTAACTTTTTAAGCTGGCTCCCAAATTAAGTGTTCTTGCATGGCAAGACCACTTACTGTTATCTCACATATATATTCTTATTATTATAGCCAAATTTACCACCCTAACTCCTCCCACAGTTTTTACACTACATAGACAGTAATATACCGAAATGTGAGGATTGTTCCCGATTGGTGTGCTATTACTTTGTGGAACGGTTCGCCGAATGGTTCATGAAATATTGGCATATTTGTGGTGAAATTGGTCCCATAGGAATGAATGGCGGAATGTTCAAAACTAGAGTGGGAGCTGACATAAGCTAGAGTGTGAGCTGAAAAATCAGGACATGATTTCTAAACTGCCATCACTCCCTCATTTTCAAGCCCACCTACACAAATCTTATATCAAAACGTTCAGCTATCCCTGCTGCCACTACAAATGTCCACGGCTAAGCCATAGTCCTGATAGTTTTCACAATATGACCATTTGTTTGCAACTCACGCCGCCCATAGACGTTCATTGAAACTCCACTCAATCCACCTCAAATTTGAAGGGCAATATCTAAACTGCGACTGTGCCTTCATTTTCAATATTTCAGAGACATACTATGCATCAAAATGTAGGTCTGGATCTTGTGATTCTCACAATATAAAGCTCTTCGCTTTAGGATTTATAGTTTTTAAAACTATGACCATTTGAAGACGCCAGTGAAGTGAGCAATTTGGAGCAGTTTGTTTTTACCCGCTCTTCTCCGCCCTATTTGAAATCTAATTTTGAATTTGTGACAGTTTGGCCGGCTTCTGGTTAAAGGTTTGGAAATATGTTTTCTACAGTAGAGAGTATTTGAGGTGATAATGCTGCTAATGTTTTTATAAATGTATTTCAACTTTTAATGTAACTGTGAAGCACTTTGGGCAACAACATTGCAATTAAATGTGTTATATAAATAATTAAAAGTTGAAATGCATTTCTCACTCTATCAAGCTTGCCATGTGCACTTTTTAAATTTGATCAATCAATTGGTTAGTGTAATGTTTACTATCTTTACTCACTCCAAACACTCCACACAGTTAGGCTGGCCATACATTATACAATTATCTTCCAATTTTCTGCCCAATTTCCTTTAGATTTACCTTCAACTGTGTAGTGCAAGGGCCTGCCTAATTGGATACAACTGAAAGTGTTGTTTAGGTTTGTCCTCCTATTATATGGTTTTTGCTAAATCTAAACCAAAAATCTCCAGATAATTGTATAATGTATGTCCAGCCTTACTCTGCCCACTCCATAAAGTTACTCAACAGTTACTCAAGCCAGTCCACCCAGTTACTCGGCCCACTCCAGTTGTAGACTACTGGTGGAGGCAAGAACACTTCACACAATTTCCCCAGAAATTGTAGCTTTTCTAGTTATTATTATACAGGATTTATATAGCGCCAACAGTTTGCTCAGACAGTACACGAGACAGTACAGTAACAATACAATACACGAAGGGTTCGAGGTCCCTGCTCCTTGGAGCTTACAATCTAGGAGGGAGGGGAGAGTGGTACAGGAGGAAATAGCTGTGGGGATGGAGTGCTGGGAAGAGCGAATTCAAAGCAAAGCGCCCTGCGATACTAGTTCTAGTGACCCTGGAATTCTGCCACTTTGGAGGGGTTTCCTCTCGCTTTCTGTTTTGGATATGGAATAGGAAGTGAAGGAAAATCTCCTCTATGGGACACAGATATATAAAAAAAAACTGCCAGTGGTTATAATCTCCCTTACACCATCCAAAAAATGCCTTTAGTTGTACTTTTCTATACTGAAATCCTCTGTATGGCGTGTCCGAGCACTGTCTCTTTAAGTGGGTCGGAGCTCCAGTTTGAGAAAAGAGGAAATAAAACAAACCCGGAAGACCACAGTACGGAGATGGACTCCATCCCTCCATGTCCCGCACATATACTCCAATCTATGGCAGACAATCCCCCACTGACCGCACAGTCCTATAATCATGGAGCCAGTACAGGAGATCCCATACCATAACACTGAATGCAATCCTTCCCATCCAACCAGCTCTTACCTCCACCACTGATTCTGCTTTTCAATTCCGCACACTGCTGCTAACGAGTGTCACATTGTTCACCTTCCGGCAGCTCAGGAGACCAGAAGAAATGTTCCGGCTTCTAAATGTCCTGTGCGATAACATAGACGCTGATCATCAGGCGTACAGGGACACGTACTGTACGCTAAGTACATGGGAACTGTTTCAGTTGCCAATAGATTTGCAGTTCTCGCCTACCAATCTACTACAGACGTTTCTTGTAGACAGCATAGCAAGGAGAGTGACACCATTATTCAGTTCTGGTGTCACCTACCTGCTCATCCTATAGTTATTGTAAAATACAAACTTAGAGGGGTTTTAGTTTCCCCGAGTGGCAGCATGAGATAGAACAAGGGTCTTCTAAACAAAGGGCCAGTTCACTGTCCTTCAAGCTTTAGGGGGGCCGGACTGTGACCAGCAGGAACAGAATATGGTGTTAGGGGAGATTAAATCCCAATTATTGGTCTCTGGGAAGAATAGTGCCCATCAATGGTGTCAGTGGGAGGAATAGTACCCCCATCATTGGTGTCAGTGGGAGGAATAGTACCCCCATCATTGGTGTCAGTGGGAGGAATAGTGCCCATCATTGGTGTCAGTGGGAGGAATGGGGCCCCATCTTTGATGTCAGTGTGAGGAATGGTGCCGCATCAATGGTGTCAAACAAGTGCTACCGTGACCTGGAGAAGAAGTCAAGGGAATCCTGGTTTCACTGTGGTTTCTCAGGTCATGGAGCAGCATGCCAGTTGGCTATGCTGCATCCATGTGACCCCAGGTGGCCATCTTGGGTCAGCAAGGTCTTTGTAAGGCCCTGCCCCCAGGTTTTGCTGTGATCTTACAAGGTGGGCGGGGGGAGGCCCCATCTGGCAGATCGGGGGTGACTGGTGGAAGGTAGGGGTTCCTGTCGAGAAGGGACAGGCTAGAGATCTTCTGTGCTCCAGGAAGCCTCCCCTTTGGGACCAGACTGGCCAGGCCGCACTTCACCATCTGCAACAGAAGCTGTCATTGCATCACTCCCTGCTGCATCTCTGCCTTTGTACTGAACTGTGAGTGTTCTCCCCAAGAGGCATTCTCCCCCTGGGGTGTTTGTATTTGGCTTTGCCTTCAATACAAGTTCTGGGTTTTGTTGCCGTCGGGCTCTGAGTATGTGCTGCCACCATACTACACTGTACCATTTCACATACTCTCTTTTGCAACCTATCATTCGTTTTCAATTTTTGCTGTCTTGGTTTCCTTTTTTAATATTCTGTTATATACTTTGTAACATTTAAATGGTGATTGTGTTACTTAATTTTTTTAATGCTCTTTTCTTTTTATTTATAGCTATTTTAAATTGATTCTAAAGGTTTTCTTTTAAGAAAAAATATCAAACATGTCTATACTTACCTGCTGTGTGCAGTGGTTTTGCACAGAGTAGCCTGGATCCTCCTCTTCTCGGGTCCCCCACAGGTTCTCCTGGCCCCTCCCTCCTGTCGGGTGCCCCCACAGCAAGCAGCTTGCTATGGGGGAACCCACTGCTCTGTGTGCCCATTCACACACGGAGCCACGGCTCAGCCCTGCCCCCCCTCTCTTCTCATTGGCTCACTGGGTGTTATTGACAGCATTCTCGCTTCTGTCTCAGCCAATGAGAAGAGGGATTTCCAGGATAGCCAAGATTTCAGTGCACATCACTGGATCGAGAGTGAGCTTAGGTGAATATTAGTGGGGGAGGGAGAATTAGATTATAATGGGGCAGACAGATCAGACAGGGGTCAGTCTTTATTGGTGGGTGGAATGGGGGAAAGATGGGGGGAGGGCTATAATAGGTGATAAGAAGGTGCCCATGTTACAAACAACCATTGGAATTGGTACCATTTGTACAAACATAAAAAATATGCAAAATACGTGTGCAAAAGATGTTAATGAAATAAAGTGTTTGTTCACCAATGCCAGAAGTCTGCCAAGCAAAATAGATGAGTTGGAAGCTTTGGTGCATGAAGAGACCTATGATTTAATTGGTATTGCTGAATCTTGGCTTCATTATTCACATGACTGGGCCATTAATATTCCTGGCTATGTTCTCTTTTGGAGAGACAGGGTAAATAGGAAAGGTAGTGGTGTCTGTCTTTATGTGAGAAGTGATCTCAGAGCGAGTGTGAAAGAGGACCTAGTTGATGGAGAGTGTGAAACTGCACATGGGGGTGTGTACTACAAAGGTAATCATTGGAATTTGTTAATACGCCACTCAGTGTTGACGAGGAGGTGGAGACTCAGCTCCTTGCACAGATAGAAAGGGCTGCAAGGGTTGGGACAATGATAATAATGGGGGATTTTAACTACCCAGAAATTGACTGGAGTAATGGTACTGCAGGAACAATTAAAGGGAAAAAATGTTTAAACCTACTACAGGACAATTTTTTTTGGTACAGTTCATAGAGGCCCCAACTAGGAATGATGCTGTGCTGGACCTGGTAATCTCAAGCCATGCAGAACGTTAAACTAATGTCCATATAACAGAACATCTGGGTAGCAGTGAGCATAACATGATTTAATTTATTGTTAGCTGTAAACAATAAGCACCTACAGGAAAAATAAAACCGGTCAACTTTAAGAGAGCCAATTTTCCAAGTCTGAGAGCTGCTCTCCAAGACTGGGAGGGAATACTGGCATCTATAAACACAACACAGAAATGGGAGTTCTTCAAAAAGACTGTATGTGAACACACTGCAAAATATATTCCCATGGACAAGTTTAAAAGGCTAAAAAGGAAACCTATGTGGCTTACGGCCAAAGTTAAAAAAGCTATAGATAATAAGAAAAGAGCTTTTATTAAATATAAAATAAAGGTATGCTATCATTGTTTAAACATTACAAAGAATATAACAGAATATGTAAAAAGGAAATCAAGGCCGCAAAAATTGAATACGAACGACAGATTGCACAAGTTGCTGGACAAACCCCAAAAGATTCTTCAAATATATTAATAGTAAAAAGATCCGGTCCGAGCATGTAGGCCCTTTACAAAATAATCGAGAGTGGGTGACTGGGGACACATTTATTTAATACCTTCTTCAGCTCTCTGTATACAAAGGAGCATGGGGGAGCTGTGTCCATAATGGGCATGATATTGACACAGCTCCAGATGATCCACATTGGCTCACAAATGATATGATCCAGAAATATTTATAATAAAGGTAAATAAAGCACCTGGACTGGATGACATACACCCAAAGAATTAAGCTCTCTCATTTCAAACCCATTGTTTTTCATTTTTAGGGGGTCTTTAATGACTGGCATAGTATCACTAGAATGGCATAAGGCCAATGTGGTTCCTATATTTAAAAAGGGATCCAAATCTTTACCAAGTAATTACAGACCTGTTAGTTTAACTTCTATAGTTGGGAAGATACTGGAGAGTTTAATAAAAGACCACATAGATGAGTTCTTGCTGGAAAAAAATATTTTAAGCAACAGACAGCATGCATTCATGAAACACAGAAGTTGTCAAACAAATATTATTTCTTTTTATGAGGAGGTGAGCAAAACCTTGGACAGAGAGGTGGCGGTGGACGTGGTATACTTGGATTTTGCAAAAGCATTTGACACAGTTCCCCACACATGGCTAATGTGTAAGGTAATGTGTACAGGCTTGGAAAAATCCGTATGTAAATTGATGGAAAAATCCGTATGTAAATTAATGGAAAACTGTCTAAAAGATTGTATTCAGGGAGTAATGGTTAATGATTCATACTCTGAATGGTCTAGGGTTGTCAATGGTGTATCCCAAGGTTCAGTGTTGGGACCCTTACTTTTTAATATATTTATAAATGATATAGGGTCTTGGATTAAAAATATCTTTTCAGTCTTTGCAGATGACACCAAGCTTCCTTACAGGATGTCTCCAATTTACAAGCTGACCTCAATGCACTGTTTAACCCCTTTACGCCTAAGGGTAAAACAAATCTTAACGCCTAATCACAATTTTGCAATGTTGACATGTGTTAGTAAAACCATACATATCATCACAACTACTTTGTACATCCAGGTGAATTATACCTAGTTTTTTTCAGGACAAATTGTGCTGCCATTTGGTGGTAAATAGTAATGGATATCTCCTGATTTTGTTTTATCATCAAAGGAAAAATGGCCCAAAATAGTAAAAAAATATATATTTTTTTAAATTTAGCTGTGTGTTTCTTGTTACTACCATAACCTACCACCAAAAAACAACCCAAAATAAATTTTCCAGCTCTTGACAATTGCAGCAATACCATATATGTGTATGTTATTTGTTGGTTGTACCTGTACTACAGCCCAGAAACAATAGTGCGCATTTTGTTTTTACATAAAACACACTGACACTAACTGACACTGATACCAAAGAAGAAAAATAATCAATCCTGACCTTTGATCCTGACCCAAAAACTAAACACAACCCTGACACTGAAATAGATCAAACCTCGATCTAGGTATTTTTCTTAATTTTTTTCTTTTATTTTTTATTATTTAATTTATTTATCTACAGTTGCAAGAAAAAGTATGTGAACCCCTTGGGATTATGTGGAGTTTTGCATGAATTGGGCATAAAATGTGCTCTGAACGTCATCTAAGTCACAACAATAGAAGAACACAGTCTGCTGAACATAATACTACACAAACATTAGATGTTGCCATGGTTTAATTGCACATAACATGTAAACATTCACAGTGCAGGGAGGAAAAAGTATGTGAACCTTTGGACTTAATAACTGGTTGACCCTCCTTTGGCAGCAATAACCTTAACCAAACGTTTCAGACCTGCACAACGATCTGGAGTAATTTTGGACCACTCCTCTTCACAAAACTGTTTCAGTGTAGCAATATTCTTGGGATGTCTGGTGTGAATCGCTCTCTTAAGGTCATGCCACAGCATTTCAATCGGGTTGAGGTCAGGACTCTGACTGGGCCACTCCAAAAGGCATATTCTGTGCTGTTGCAGCCATTGTTTTGTTGAATTACTTGTATGCTTTGGGTCATTGTCCTGTTGCATCACCCATCCTCTGCGGAGCTTCAGTTGGCGGACAGATGGTCGTACGTTTTCCCGCAAAATGTCTTGATAAACTCTGGAATTCATTTTCCCATCAATGACAACAATCCGTCCAGGCCCTGAGGCAGCAAAGCAGCCCCAAACCATGATGCTCCCTCCGCCATATTTTACAGTGGGGATGAGGTTTTGATGTTGGTGTGCTGTGCCTTTTTTTCTCCACACATAGTGTTGTGTGTTCTTCCCAAACAACTCAATCTTGGTTTCATCTGTCCACAGTATATTTTGCCAGTAGTGCTGTGGAACATCCAGGTGCTCTTTTGCAAACTTCAAACGTGCTGCAATATTCTTTTTGGACAGCAATGGCTTCCTCCGTGGTGTCCTCAAATGTACTCCATTCTTGTTTAATGTTTTCCTTTTTGTAGATGTGTCAACAAAAATGTTAGCATGTGCCAGAGATTTCTGTAGGTCTTTAGCTGACACTCTGGGATTCTTCTTTACCTCATGCAGCATTCTGCGCTGTGCTCTTGCAGTCATTTTTACAGGACGACCACGCCTAGGGAGAGTAGCAACAGTGCTAAACTTTCTCCATTTGTAGACAGTCTGTCTTACCGTGGACACATGAACATCAAGGCTTTTGGAGATACTTTTGTAACCCTTTCCAGCTTCATGCAAGTCAACAATTCTTGATCGTAGGTCTTCTGACAGCTCTTTTCTGCGAGGCATGGTTCACATCAGACAGTGCTTCTTGAAACCAGTAAACCCAAAACAGGTGTGTGTTTTTTTAAGGGCAGGACAGCTGTCAGCAACACATCCAATATCATCACACTGATTGGAGTCAAGGTTGGCTCACTCCTGGCTCCAATTAGCTCTGGGAGAAGTCATTAAGCCAGGGCCTCACATACTTTTTCCTCCCTGCACTGTGAATGTTTCCCTATTATGTGCAATTAAACCATGGCAACATCTAATGTTTGTGTAGTATTATGTTCAGCAGACTGTGTTCTTCTATTGTGACTTAGATGACATTCAGAGCACATTTTATGCCCAATTCATGCAAAACTCCACGTAATCCCAAGGGGTTCACCTACTTTTTCTTGCAACTGTATCTTTTTTTTTACAAACAGTTGCTTTTTTTTTCTCTCTGCAAGGAGAGAGAGATACAATATATCTCTCTCCACCATTCAGAGAGAAAAAAAACAAGGGAGGCGTGCTTCACAGTGACTGATCACTGTGATAGTCAATCAGAGGCTATCACAGCAATCATGTGACCTGGAATTGGGAGTCCTGGGTCCCGATCGTTAGAACAGGACCTGGGGCTCTCAGTGACACCCCGGTCTTTGTGCACTCAGCACAAAGACAGGTATGCAAATATGCGGCCCCATGGAAAAAAGACCAGTTCTGTGAGGCCCCATATTTGTGTTACGTCGGCATCAAGGGGTTAATTGGGCAACTATGTGGCAAATGAGGTTTAATGTTGATAAATGTAAGGTTATGCACTTGGCTAAGAATATGCATGCATCATTCATACTAGGGGGGGGGGGGGGTACAACTGGGGGAATCAATGGTGGAGAAGGACTTGGGAGTTCTGGTAGATCACAAGCTTAATAATGGCATGCAATGCCAAGCTGCAGTTTCTAAAGCGAGCAAAATCCTCTCTTGTAAAGAGGAGATTAAAGGGGAATATGATCACATATAGTGAACTTTGTGTAGAGTTATTCACCCTGAAGTCATCACAGAGGACAAGGGGGCACTCTTTATGTCTGGAGGAAAAGAAATTGAAATCTCCAAATATAGAAAGGTTTGTTCACAGTAAGAGCTGCGAAAATGTGGAATAGATGCCCTCAAGAGATTGTTCTGGCCAGCTCAGTGGATAGCTTTAAAAAAGGCCTGGATTCTTTCCTAGATACACATAATATAACTGGATACAAACATTTATAGGTAAAGTTGATCCAGGGAATATCCGATTGCCTCTTGTGGGATCAGGAAGGATTTTTTTCTCCTGCAGGAGCAAATTGGATCGTGCTTTGCTGTTTTTTTTTGCCTTCCTCTGGATCAACTGTGGGTATAGGATACTTTATATTTTTAGTTGAACTGAATGGATGTTTGTCTCTTTTCAGCTAGACTAGCTATGTATGTAACTATTAGGGGGGATGGGGGAGCTGCTGCACACAAAGGTTTTTTACCTTCATGTATGGAATGCATGAAGATAAAAAACCTTGAGCTTTTAGAACCACTTTAACTTTGGACATGAGCCACATAAGTTTAAACGGCTAAAAATAAAACTTATTACCCATGGGAAAATATTTTGCAGTGTGTTTGCATACAGTCATTTTGAAGAATTCCCATTTCTGTTCTGTGTTCATCGATGACAATATTCTCTCTCCGAAGTCTTATAGAGCAGCCTTGGAAAATTTGTTCTCTTAAGGGTAAGTGCTTTTCATGGCCCAGCACCCCACTGCCCCTGTCATTTGGCTAGGGGACTTTAATAATGTTCCTAATCCCGCCCTTGATTGTGTAGGATGCAGGCAATCCCCTGTTTCCTCCACACACAACACCAGTTTAAGCTATATGCAAAGTGATTTAGCACTGGGGGACTCCTGTCAAAGCCTTTTCTTGTTTTTCAGCCTCTCACTCCACATTGCCGCATATTAACATTATTTTGTTCTCCAGGTGTCTTCTATTTTGACTTCTTGATGTGGGTTTTAGCCCCCATGTGTTGTCTGATCACACTCCTTACTGGCTTATCTTTCAACTTAGGCTGGCCATAGATGGGCCGTTTATCGAAAAATCGGTCGGCTCCGTTGCCGATGATGCCACCAATGTCTATGAAAAACAGCCGTTTTTCGTGGATTTTCAAGCATGACCGATAAAAATAAACAAGAAGATCCGTGAAAAAGGGCCGATGGGCTGGCCCCACTAATGGCGTGAATATCGGCCAATTTTTCGTGCAGACGAAAATTCGGCCGATAAACGTCCCATCTATGGACTGCATTAGCCCATCCTTCTCCAGTTCTTGGTGATGGTTTAACCCTTTGTGGTTATCTTTTGTCCCTGATATGGATGATCTTCAATCTGAATGGCAGTTCTTCTTCAACTCAAATAGAGATACCGCTTCACTCTGATCTGTCTGGGAGTCCTTTAAATTATATGCCTGCGCTCTCCTCACATCTCAAATCTTGAAGTAACTGCAATGACTGGAGGAGGCGTTTGGCCAGGATCCTTCCTCCCTCCAATGCTTCTCTTCCTAAGACTCATGGTTGATCAACTTCATGTTAAGAGAGCTAAGCTAAACCTGTTCTTTTGTAGGCAAAGAGTGTTCGAGTATGGGAACCACATACGCAAGCTGCTTGCCTATTTTGCACATTTGTACTCCAGGCCTCCAGTGGTGGTTATTTTGCAGGGCCCCTCCAGTAATCCTTTAACAGACCTAGATTCAGTGACCTCTAAGTTTCAATGTTTCTATACTACTTTGTGCATCATCATGGTTACCCATTCCCCGGCTGAGACTCGGTTATTTCTGAGTGCTCTTACCTTTCCACAGTTAACATCTGCTCAGATTGACATTCCTGAGGCCCCCATTACTACGAATGAAATTGCCAAGGCAATCTCTTCCTTTGCATAGTCAAAAGCTCCTGGCTTACCTCTGGAATTTCATATCCACTTCAGCTAAGTACTTTGTCCTCAGTTGCTGTTTGCTGAAGGCACCTTACCTCCATCTATGGGAGAGGCCTTTACTATTCTAATCCCGAAACTGAGTAAAAACCCCTTATTAGCTGAATCTTATTGGCTGATTCCTTTACATCAAGTTCGTCTGAACCAGGTGATCTATAGTTTAATTAATCCAGACCAGGATGGCTTCATGCCTAACAAGAACATAACCTTTAATATCTGGAGGGTTCTTTTTAATTTTCAGATCCAGCATGATGCTGTCTTGGTAGCAGTAGACACTGCTAAAGCCTTTGACTCAGTGGAATGGTGTCACCTGTGGGAATGTCTTTGCTGTTTTGGCTTTGGGCCCAACTTAATTAAATGGCTTCAAC
Source organism: Staurois parvus (assembly GCF_062004578.1). Classification (NCBI taxonomy): domain Eukaryota; kingdom Metazoa; phylum Chordata; class Amphibia; order Anura; family Ranidae; genus Staurois; species Staurois parvus. The sequence continues at coordinate 1,796,759 of NW_028317904.1, forward strand.
TATTGTACCAAGAGCCAGTGGCTCACATTGCCATGAATGGTCAGACCTTGGCCTCCTTTCCCTTATCCTGAGGCATATGACAGGTGTGTCCCCTTTTGCCTTACTGTTAAAATAACAGTAACACAGCAACTTATGGTGTATTCCAATTCCAGAAAGGGAGAATCCAGTAAAATCCAATAAAATTGTGCGCTTACCACAGAGACATACAAATTGAGCGTTGTATGTATATTGATGGACATCAAGGTCTGGTCCGCAAGATGGAGCAGCATACGGTAACCATGTCTGCAGACGCTCAATTTGTATGTCTCTGTGGTAAGCACAGAATTTTACTGGATTCTCCTACGAGTTTTACTGGAATTGGAATATACCATAAGTTGCTGTGTTACTGTTATTTTAACCGTCATCACCATTTACTCCTTATTATGGACGATTCGTATGGATGATTTTCCATGATTCTGGTCATACTGTTGTTCTGTAGATTATTTATGCAATATAATACCTCATCTAGCGCTGCATACCTTTTTCCGTTATACATGTAAAACTGTTTTGTTTGGTTGTGTATATATAACCAAGTACTACCTTACTGTCTGTATAAAAGGTGAAAGAATCAATTTTCTAGTGTGCATATCACTTTGTATGACTTCAGCAATTTCTACTGCTGTATGTGCAGGTTTGTGAGTGAGTTTTGCCTTGCATAGAACAAAAATTCTGGGGTGATTCTCCATTATTTTCAGAGGTCTTTAACCGCCTCTCGCCCGCCATATAAGGTAATGATGGGAGTGCGGCAGTTCTCTCGTTCTGGGAGGACATCATATGACGTCCTCCCACTCTAACTGCACGTGTGCACCCCCCAGAGTGGCGATTGGTGGTGCGCTGTGTCCCTGGGACACAGCAGATCACCGATCAGCAGAAAGAGCCGATGATGTCGTCTCTGTCATGTGATCAGCTGTGTCCAATCACAGCTGATTGCATGTAAATAAGGAAATGCCGGTTTGCATTCCTCTCCTCAAGAGCTGTCACATTGACAGCTCATGAGGAGAAGAGAGCCGGTAATCAGCATTCCTCAGAGGGGACATGTACACTGATCATCAGTGACCTGATGATCAGTGTATCCCCATCACTGCCACCTGTCACTGTCCATCAATGCCACCTGCCAGCAGTGGCGTCCCGAGGCAGGTGCAGGGGGTGCGGTCCACACCGGGTGACACCGACCGCATGGGGTGACACTGGACCTGCTCCACAAAAAGGTAAGTTGTAAAGCAAGTCGATGATCCCCGCAGGATGGATCTTCGGCTTTCTTTACAACTTACCTTTTCTTGGAGCGGGTCCGGTGTCACCCCGTATAGGTTGTATGCGGTCGATCCTGCGAGGTGACACCTGTGTATCGGCAAGATGTCTCCCATGCAGGGGCGTATCCACCGTGAGGCAAACCAGGTGTTTGCCTAGGGCGGCAATTTTTAGGGGGGCGGCACTACTCCCCAAAGAAGGGACCCTTTCAGCAGCGGCGGACAGCAGGAAGATCAATGTGGGGGAGGGCAGTTGCAGAGCGATGATCGTGCACCTCTCCTTCCAGCAGCTGGCAAGCCAGGACCAGGGGAATGCCTGGAGCAGAGAGAGAAGTGATGAAAGAGCCCGGAAGAGGTGAGCTGTGTTGTCAGAAGGAAAGAGAGGGAGGGAGGAAAGAGAGAGAAGAGGAAGGGAAGAGAGAGAGGGAGGAAAGAGAGAGAGGGAGGAAAGAGAGGGGGGAAGATATTGAATAGGGAGAGGAAGGGAAGAGAGGAAGGGAGGAAAGAGAGAGGGGGGGAGGAAAGAGAGAGAGGGGGAGGAAAGAGAGGGTAGGAAAGAGAGAGAGAGGGAGGAAAGGGAGGGGGGAAGATGGAGAGGGAGGAGAGAGAAGGAGGAAAGAGAGGGAGAGAGGGAGGAAAGAGAGGGAGAGAGGGGGGGGAAGAGAGGGAGAGAGGGGGGGGAAGAGAGGGAGAGAGGGGGGGGAAGAGAGGGAGAGAGGGGGGGGAAGAGAGGGAGAGGGGGGGGAAGAGAAGGAGAGGGGGGGGGGAAGAGAGGGAGAGGGAGGGAAGAGAGGGAGAGGGAGAGGGAGGGAAGAGAGGGAGAGGGAGGGAAGAGAGAGTGAGAGGGAGGAAAGAGAGAGGGAGAGGGGGGAAGAGAGGGAAAAGAGAGAGGGAAGAGAGGAGTGGGGAGAGGGGGGAAGAGAGAGAGAAAGAAGAAGAGAAAGAAGGAGGAAGAGAGAGAGAGAGGGAGGAAGAGAGAGAGAGAAAGAAAAAGAGGAAGAGAGAAAGAAAGAGAGAGCTGGAGAAAGAGGGAGGGAGACAAAGAGAGAAGGGGAGAGAAGGAGAGAGAGAGGGCGGGAGAAAGAGGGAGACAGAGGGGGGAGAAAGAGGGATAAAGAGGGGGGAAGAAAGAGGGAGAGATGGAGAGAGAGAAAGAGGGGAGAGAGAGAGAGAAAGGGAAGGGGGGGGGAAGAGAGAGAAATTAGAAAGAAAGGGAGAGAGAATCATATATACATACACACACTTAATGAACTCTCTCGCTCTCTCATTGGGGAGGGGGGAGCGCGCAAAATGTTTGTGTTGCCTAGGGCAGCACAAAATCTAAATATACCACTGCTCCCATGTAGATATGTCCCCCTGAAGCAACTGAGCATGTCCCGGTTTCAGGCACGATCAATCGATGATAGAACTACTGCTATCATTGATTGATCATGCCTGAAACTAGGACATGTGCAGTTGTCCCGGACCCGCTCCAAGAAAAGGTAAGTTGTAAAGAAAGCCGACGATCCCCGTAGGATGGATCAGATCTGCGGATTGAGCATAATGGATCGGAGTCCAATCCATTCTTCTCAATCCGCAGATCTGATCCATTCTGTGGGGATCGTCGGAGGGGGTGTCACCAAGTGTTACTGCACCGGGTGACACCAACCCTAGGGACGCCTCTGCCTGCCAGTGCCCATCAGTGCCACATATAAGTGCCTGCCAGTGCACATCAATGCCACATATCAGTGCCCTTCTGAGCTGCCTTTCAGTGCCACCTATCATTGCCATCTATCAGTGCCCGTCAGTGCCACCTATCAGTTCCCGCCAGTGGAGCCTAACAGTGCCCGTCAGTGCAGCCTAACAGTGCCAGTCAGTGCTGCCTATCAGTGCCATATATGAGTGCTGCCTTTCAGTGCCCATCAGTGATGCCTGTTAATGCCCATCAGTGCCACCTAACAGTGCCAGTCAGTGCTGCCTATCAGTGCCATATATGAGTGCTGCCTATCAGTGATGCCTGTCAATGCCCATCAGTGCCACCTACCAGTGCCTCCTCATCAGAGCAGCCTATCAGTGCCCATCACTGAAGCCTCATTAGTGCACATCAGTGATGGAGAAAAATTACTTATTTACAAAATTTTAAACAGAAACTAAAACTTTTTTCTTCAAAATTTTCAATTGTTTTTGGTTTGTTTAGCAAAAAATAAAAAAAAACCCAGAGGTGATTAAATACCACCAAAAGAAAGCTCTATCTGTCTAAAAAAAAATGTCATACGAATACAGTGTTGCATGACAGCGCAATTGTCATTCAAAATGCAACGGCACTTAAAGCTGAAAATTGGCCTGGGCAGGAAGGGGGTGAAAGTGCCCGGTAGGCAAGTGGTTAAATAGGCTACTGCAGCAATAGTTTCAACTGATGCATCAAAGAAAATATGAATCTCTCTATGGTCAGCATTTGAAATGGAAATTGGAACATAGCAACGTGAAATCTTAAGTTTTTCTAATGACCTCAAAGAACACCTCCACCTTTCCCACTTGTGTTGTTTCTCTCTAGGTAAAGGAGTATCCCAGTCTATGTTCTCAGTAGATAACTGTCTTAGCAAGATCTTACCTTGAATGGTAACTGAGCAATGAAACCCAATGGATCATAGATGCTGTTCACCACCGACAAGACTCCTCTCTTAGTGAAGGGTTTGTCACAAGTTGACACTTGGAAGGTGAATCTGTCTTGTTTGATGTTCCACAGCAAACCCAAACTTCATTGTATGGGAGGCACATCTGTACCTAAATCAAGGTTTTTTAGACTAGTGGCATGGTCATAAAAGGGAAAGGCATTCATATAATGTACAGCGCTGAGCAAACTATTGGCGCTGTATAAATACTGTATAATAATAATAAGTTCTTGGCTGTTAGATATAATCTTGTGAAGTCTAAGGTTTGCTTCAGACAGCATTTCCTTTGTTCTGGTGAGAAGATTGATTGTTTCTTTAGAAGACAGAAAGGTTTTGAGTGCGTCGTCAACGTAGACATTTATTTCAACAAACTGGCAGGCATCAGATCCATATTCCTTTTCTCTAGCCTGAGCCGTCCTCCTTAGCCTGTAAATTACCACTACAGGGGAAGGACTGTTAAGACATGTACCTTCATAATCTATCACTGCCTTGCTGCTGTCATTGTCTTTGTGCCATAGAAACCTGAGGTAGTGTCTGTTGTCTTCTTTGACAATGAAGCAGTGAAACATTTGTTGAATGTTGGCCATTACTGCTATGGACTCTTGTCTGAAGTGGATCAGGACTCCTATTAGACTGTTGTTCAAGTTGGGCCCAGTAAGGAGCATGTTGCTAAGAGAAACACCTTCATGCTGAGCTCTGGAATCAAAGACAACTCTGATTTTGTCTGGTTTGCGGGGGTGATACATGCCAAAGGATCGAAGGTACCAACATTCTTCTCCCTCCTTTAGTGGGGGTGCAGGCTCTGCATGATCTCTGTCCAATATATTTTGCATAAAGTCCACAAAGTGCCTTTGCATCTTTGGTTTCCTGCTTAAGTTGCACTTTAAGGAGGAGAATATACTGATGGCCTGATGCAAGTTGTTGGGCAATCTTTCTTGGGAGATGAAAAGGTAGGGTGCTACCCAGTTATTGGGGTCGTCTTGAACGAATTAATTGTCCATTACTCTGATAAATTCTTTGCCTTCCATTGAAGGAGCCAGTATATTATCTTCACTGGTTGTATTAAACACTGTAGAGCTGAGGTCGTTGTCATGGGGAGAGAAAGGGCTTGTGTTACCTGAGACACTATGTGCCATTTGCAGCTGGCTATCTTCTCTTTCACCCAGTAGTGATGTGGGCATGGCTCAATTTAGGTGTTTCAGCCATTTGGCCATCTTTAATGATGAAACATTGGTAGGTCTCTTCATTTTGCCTATACAGAAGTTACCTAGGATGACCCAACCTAGATCGCTGCGCTGGGCAAATCGGGCATCTGGGGCTCCACTGACTTTTCTGTGTACCTTATGAATCCTTAGAATGTCTCTTCCTAACAGAAGAAGGATCTGAGCATCTTTGTCAAGTGGTGGTATCTCACTTGCTATTACCTTCAGGTGAGGGTGATGGAAGGCAACAGCTGGTGTAGGGATTTGTTCCCTGTTATCAGGTCTGGTTGCACTCAACAAGTGTAGGTAGGAGTAAGTGCAGGTTACCTTTGAGAGGAGATGCCATGGCCCTGATTTACTAAGAATCGAGTCTACCAGCAGACGCTAAACATTTAGGCAGACTCAATTCAATCAATTAAGACCTTTCAGTGTTCAAAAAAGCATCTAGCAAGCTGATTGAAAAGAATCTACCTTATAAACACATTTCTCTTCGTAAATTCAAAAGCAGCTTTGGCGCATTTGTAGGAGCAATGTCAGATATGGCCGCTAGGTGGCGCACCATCGCGGGCTTTGTTCCGTTCGCGTTTATTTGTCTGCCAGCCAAGTAAATGCCACTGTGTTTTTTGATTAGCTTTTTCTCTGTATTTGTTGAGATTGCTGAATCTATTAATGTTCTTGCCTTTTTTTTTCTCCAAAAATTATGGGACAACTAATGTATTTCCTAATGAATGTTACAAAGTCATAAATCCTATTTTCAAACTTATATCTCAAATAATTTTAATGTCTAGTTCTAATTTCCCAATATAATTATATATCTTCATTCTCTTTAATCATTGCCGCACCTGTCTGGAGTTTGCATGCTTTCTCTGCACGGGTGTGTTTCTGCCAACACTCCAAAGACATGCTGTTAGGTTAATTGGGCCTAATATATGTCTGAGTTTCAGGCCTTAGATTGTAAGCTCCTTGACATTACAGACTATTGTGAATGCCCAAAATATGGAGATCAATTTCCAGGGTCTGTCAGTGCCAGGAATATTGATCAATCAATTAAGATTTTGGCTACTGACTAGAAAGTGGAGAGGGAGTGAATCTTACCTACATCCTGTTCTTCTGACAAGTTTGAAACTTTTAATTTTCCTTCTGTTTATATTTGATTGCAACTTTGTTTCTCTTCTCTTAAACCTCTCTCCTAATACAACTTGACCCCCTCCCCGTCATCACCTGTTCCATCTGCAAATCTATGTATCACCGCCCCACTCTTTTTACTCTTTTTATTTATTTGTTTACTGATCAAGTTAATGTGTCTCATTTCCTATCACCTACAGCTCAGATCTCGCATTATTATAAGATTCCTAATTGTATCTCACCAATAGTCTGATTGAATTCACAATTCCTGGTCAGTCCCGTTCCCTTACCTATAATAACCATTAGGGCCAGTTCACACTACATGTGTTTCAGTTGCATTTTCTGCATCCAAAACGCACAGAAAGAAGGTTATATGGTTATCAATGTCATAGTTCACATCAGTTCCAGTGCGTTGCAGGTGCTGCAAAAAAAGTCGAACAGGCTGCATTGTTTATGCACAGAACTGTACTGGAACACATTAAAACACCCTGGAACGCACTAAAACGCATATGTCCCTGATTAAATTGAAGATAAAGAGAGGGGAAAAAATTAACTGGAATGCATAAAAAAATGCACTGGAACACATCAAAAACGCATCCAAAACCTTTTAGTACCTTGTAGGAGTTTGCAGGGGTCCTCAGCAATGTGGCTCAGGTGGGCATCCCCAGATAATTAATATTGGTGCAGAACGTGCAGTAATGTAAGCCAGGTCATAATAGGTAGACTCAATCAGATGATATGCAGAGAATAAGCGCTTATTCTCTGCACATCATCTGATCTCTCATGCTACCTACAATGTAGTTATATCCAGCCGCTCTGCTACATGCTCTGCAAAGCCTCCAATACCCAGTTGCTCTGCCGCACACTCTGCAAATCCTTTGAGTCTACCTATTATGACCTGGCTTACATTACTGCGCATTCTGCACCAATATTAATTATCTGGGGATTCCCACCTGGGCTACATTGCTGAGGACCCCTGCAAACTCCTACAAGGTACCAAAAGGTCAGCTTTCACTGCTGTACATCCTAGATCAATGTTTGGCAAGTGGCAGGTTTGCAATTGCTTCCCCAAATATATGTACATAAGTATGTTTGTTGGACTATCTGCAGGTCATAGTTAACTCAGTATACAGATGGCACGACTGCAGGAGGGTAATATTTACTATGCAAGGGCTGAAGATTATGAGATCAGTGCTTTCATCCAATTATTAAATGATTGTTAAATCCAGCATCATACCATGTGCATTTTGATACTGCCTGGTTTCCAAAAAATGGCCGTGTGTGAAATCCAACTGGCGTAAATTCTATCATCTATATCGCCATTACCGTTACAAGTGGAACACCCAATATACATCACATCCCTTGTTTTGATTTTACTGTGGTTTCCATTTTATGTCATTCATATGGGCTTTGGTCCATTTATATATCTGGACAAGTATTACCATTCAGGTCTTCACTCAAATTATGCATATGGCTCTACTGAGAATCACTCCATTTATTTCTTCATTATGGACATATTTATTTCAAGTATTTTCCTTTTTGCTGCCTTTATTCATCATTGTGTCAATTAACTGATCTATTTCTCTGCTCATGAGATATATAGGATATGGTTACATTTCATTCTATCTGTGTCCTTCAGCATTATCTATAATGGTTTCTCATGGTTTTTCTCTTCTCTCCCATTATCCTTAGTGCATGAATTTCCATCTCCCCACAGGCCTTGTATCATCAATTAGGTGTCGGGACTCTCTAGCGCACGGCATCATCCCAGATAACCACGTCATTCCCATCCTTTGTTTGTCTCTATTGGTGGCGGTGAGGTCTCCCCTTTATTCCCTTTTCCTAATTTGTATTTTATTCGCTTATTATGCTGCAATAAATGTTTTGTAATTTTTCATTAAATTAAGCCGCTGTTTGTCCTTTTTTGGACCTTCTTGACCTAGGGGTCTCTTTCCCCTAGGTTTTCCTTCCTTTTTCTATATGCTATTTTTGGTGTCCCGAGGACACCACATAGTTACTTCTATGTGAGTCGACTATGCTTATTATTGGGGTTATCCACAATTTCCATTTTGGAACCCCCTTTTCCCCTTTTTCTTTTGTCTTCCAATTATTCTCTAACTAAGTGTATCCCGGTTTTTTATCTTTATTCATACAATAAACGATAAGAAATGAACTCACATTCCGGAGGTGCATACCGCACCAGGTATGATGAACATCCAGTAATGTACTTCTTTAGGCACAAGATGGCAGTATCATCCTCAGCATCATAGACCAGTCCAGGCTCCAAAACGTCAACACACTGTGTAATGCAAGCAAGGGCTTGTATGATTGCTGCCATCTTGTGCCTATAGAAGTACATTACTGGATGTTCATCATACCTGGTGCGGTATGCACCTCCGGAATGTGAGTTAATATCTTATGGTTTAAACGCATTGTACTCTAACTCATTACACTAACGTACTGTACACACCAACACATTGTACTCTAATGCATTTTACACTAATGCATTAGACTCTAACACATTGTACACTAACACAACGTACAGTAATGCACTGTACACTCTAACGCATTGTGCACTAATGCATTGTACAGTAATGCACTGAACACTCTAACGCATTGTACTCTAACGCATTGGACACTAACGCACTGTGCACTCTAACACACTGTACATTAATGCATTGTGCACTAACACAATGTACAGTAACGCATTAGTAAAAAAATTTGTAAGAAGTGAGCGCTCCTAAAAAACAGCTGCTAAAACACCAAGAGGTACCAAACACTCAACAGTAATAAATATATATAGTAGAGGTGTAGCGCTAAAAAATCCATATAAAACAGATAAGTATGCCAATATGTCCACAGATATTGTTTAAAAACGTAAGTCAGACCATAAACGGATAAAACGTCTGATAAAACAGCAGATGAACTTGCGACTCCGACCAAAAGTGAAAAATGCGCACTCACCAGAAGCGCATAGATAATGCGCATATATATCCTCAAGGTATAATGGTCAATCCGGTGTACTTTTCCTCATGGTGCAGTCATCAAGCCGTTAAGGAAGCGTTTGAATCCACTGGTTCCGGGGATCCTCCTTAAGATTGGTGGGATAATCAGCCTGGATAAGGATCTCCAATTCCTCCGGATATGCTGGGTACTAACTGCTGCCTGTGGGCTTAAAAGCTTCAAATAGGAGCCACAAAAGAGATGCCCATAGTGTAGTATATTGAATAACTTTTATTGGTAGTACCACAAGAGACAGATAGGGTATAGTGATGAGCAAATAAATATCACTATACCTCCATTAAAATGGCCGCCTGGGCTTCCTTCTAGCTCCAGGTGGCAGTGTTGTCATGTGCTGTTTGGTTCCTCCTGAGGCCTTTCGTGCAATGGCACTTCTTCAGAGGGTTCTCCCTCTGAAGAAGTGCCATTGCACGAAAGGCCTTTAACAAGGAGGCCCTCAGATCCCACCCCCCCATGTGAATGAGTACGGGGTACATGCTATTCCTTAAAAAAAAAAAAAGTGTAGTGTGAAAAAAGACAGGACATGGTCTTTGACAAGTACTTTATTAAAAGAAAAATCTAAAAGAATGTACCCTGCAGCAGATCCAATATCAATCACGATGCCCGCTGCCGACCCATAAAAATAAAAAAATTAAAAAAAGGTTCAGTTCGCAACAATGGCTCCCGCCGAGTGACTGCTCCAGTGGTTTGACATTTCTGAAATATGTAAGGGGCGGGGCCACCCGGGGACATCATCCGAGTGACCCTGTCCCATGTGGCATCAATGATGTCCGCCGCCATCGCTACCCGAACAAAGAAAGAAAAAACCTTGCGCACCCGAATCTTTCTTTTATATTTTTCTTTAAAACAAAAGGACTTGTCAAAGACCGTGTCCTGTCTTTTTTTACACTACACTTTTTGTTTTTTGTGAAAGAGTATGGGGTACCATGTACCCCATACTCATTCATATGGGGGGGCAGGATCTGGGGGTCCCCTTGTTAAAGGGGACTTCCAGATTCCGATAAGCCCCCTGCCCGCAGATCCCCACAACCACCGGCCAGGGTTGTGGGGAAAAGGCCCTTGTCCCCATCAACATGGGGAAAAGGTGCTTTGGGGGGAAGTACCTTCCTGACCTGCCGGGCTGCATGCTCGGATAAGGGTCTGGTATGGATTTTGGGGGGACCCCACACCATTTTTTAAAAAAAAATATATTTTTTAATTGCCGACCTTTATTTTTAGATTCAGCTGTCAAAATATATATTATTTAGATCTTTGAAATGTGCAAAACCATTACAGAAATAATTATAAAGGATAAGAAACAAAAATAGAATCAATAGAACTAAGGAAATCAAATTAGAATACATAAAGATATGCCTAGCTACAAATAGTGCTTTTTGTCAAACACAGTTGACGATTGCGATGATTGCCATTTTGCAGAGGACCCCACACAGAGATTTACTATTAAACAGCATCTAAAAAAGAAAGCGCCCACAGCAGATGACTAAATTGTGTTCTGCACATGTGCATTTATATCCGTGCATAGACATTGGAAAAGCGTCTAGTTCTTGACTGTCATGAATTGCCTTAAAAAACAATTTTTTACCCACTGAAATTTTTTTTTGAAATGTAATATATTGTTTAAAGTGAAGTCCAGATATTTGGGAAAGCAAATTTCAATGTGAACATGTTTCTACAGTGATTTTTCGTTTTGTTAGACGTGCTTCTAGGACGTCTGTTTTTTTAGACGGATTCCTGTATTGTGCCTATTAGTAAATTCGCTTTTGCATCTATTTGTTAAACGCTTTCTTTAGTAAATGTCTTTGCCATCTAAAAGTAGACGGATTTTAATGAAAAGTAGACTTTAGCCCATGGAAATACACCTAGGCACCATCTATGTACATTAGTTAATCAGGGCCCATGAGTCCAGGAGCCCTTCTTACAAAAACCTCTGTAGTTCCACTACAAGTACCCAGGGTGTAAGGATGAGCTTTATCTTTTATTTCAAATAGATCAAACAGTTCGGATCTTGCAAGTGATTTATTGCTCTGATCATCTAAGATCGCATACACCATTAGAGTCTTTTCTGGTTGATTTTCGTTGTATATGTTCACCAGGCATATCATAGCACACGACTTCCCCACAAATTTCAGTGCAGGATGAAGAAATTATGGTGGATTCAGGCACTTGATCTTGCCACCTTGCCTTGATCTGGGAGGAGAGTTAACAGGTTGTGCTGGGCTCAAGTGGATGGAGGGCTTGCACATGTTCTTCTGAACCACATTCTATGCACTTGATGGACATATGTCAGTCCTTAGCAAAATGTTCAGCAGAAGCACAACAATTAAAACATACCCCAAATGTCTTTAAAAGCTCCTTACGCTCTTCAAGAGGCCTTTTCCTAAAGCCGATGCATTTTTGAGGGGGTGTGGCTTCTTGTGAATAGGACACTCTTGGTTAGGGTTTTCAATCTTCTTACTCTGTTTATTTGCAGCCACAACTGTGGTGGGAGTGGGGTGGATGTCAGTCTCTTTCACAGATACTGGGGCTCTACGGTTCCTATAGTTGGCCTGAAGACTGGTACTCTTAGGAAAAAATGAAAAGAGACTGAACCTACTGAAGGAAAAACTTGGGTCATTCTTTGTCTCTGCAATGTTCCTGATGAATTCACAGAAGAAAGAGAATGGAGGGAAGGAAACATTGTTCTGTTTTTTTGTATGATGACCCTAGTCTGGACCATTTTTCTTGCAAACCATACTGGAGCTTGGAAATGATTGGGTCTCGATTGGCAGTGTCCAGGTTACTGAGTCCAGGTAGTTTTGGGTCTGCCTTGGCTACCTGAAGCTCAAGAAGAAGGTCACTCAGTCTCTGGAACTCCTTGTTGTCCTTACCAGATATCTTTGGGAAAGTTTCCAGACGCATGAACAGAGCATTTTCTATAGCTTCTGGACTGCCATAACTTTGCTCTAATCGATCCCATGCAGCTGTGAGGCCTGCTGTAGGATTGTCCATGAAAACTGATCTTAATGGCTTAAGACATGCAGCAGATAGAGGACCAAGCCATCTGATCAGCAGGTCCAATTCTTCAGCAGCTGTAATACCAAGATAATTGATTGCATTTCTGAAAGCACATTTCAAACTTCTGTAGTTTTCAGGTTGGTCATCAAAACTTGTAAGACCAGTTTTTGTGAGCTCTTTGCGAAGCAAAGTATGTACCTCACAAACTTTGCTGTCTCAGTTGTCTCCAACTTTATGCAAGATAGTTAGCTGAACGGTCCTGATTGCGCTATCTTTGACATCGCTGTTATAAGACACAGGGAAATATGATGCAGCAGATGCTTACAGGCGAGTTTCTTGCTTGAAGTCAGTTGTTCCAACTGGACATTTATTTAAGGGTGTACTGATGACAGGAGATTGATGACTTGCTTGCAGCTTGCTCTGATGCTCTGTGACGTATGAAGGAAGGTTAGGTTGATAGGCAGGAAAGGTGTTGGAGTGATTTTGCATGCAGGAAGTTGCTGGAACCTCTTAACTTGATGCTGAAAAGAAGTCTCTATGTTGTCAGGAGCATTGGAGACGATAGAGTGTACACTGCTGTGGTTTATAACATAGTCCAGCCTCTCAACCGGGGTGCCGCCAGAGGTCTTCAGAGGTGCCGTGGGGAGAATGACTGTCACTTGAGCTCGAGCTCCCAATCCCCAGCCTCACTGTACGTCCGCACTGGGAGCTGTCATACTGCTTAGCAAAGTAAAAGCAAAGGGAAGGGTAGTGTCTTCTGTGCTCTCTGCTTCCCCCTAGAGTGCAGTACCTGGCTGTGTGATGAACGCTAAGGTGCTGTAACTTTTCATAATGCTGTATATATATGTGCCTGTGTGTGTACATGCATGTGTGTACATGTGTACAGTTGCAAGAAAAAGTATGTGAACCCCTTGGGATTACGTGGAGTTTTGCATGAATTGGGCATAAAATGTGCTCTGAACGTCATCTAAGTCACAACAATAGAAGAACACAGTCTGCTGAACATAATACTACACAAACATTAGATGTTGCCATGGTTTAATTGCACATAACATGTAAACATTCACAGTGCAGGGAGGAAAAAGTATGTGAGGCCCTAGCTTAATGACTTCTCCCAGAGCTAATTGGAGCCAGGAGTGAGCCAACCTTGACTCCAATCAGTGTGATGATATTGGATGTGTTGCTGACAGCTGTCCTGCCCTTAAAAAACACACACCTGTTTTGGGTTTACTGGTTTCAAGAAGCACTGTCTGATGTGAACCATGCCTCACAGAAAAGAGCTCTCAGAAGACCTACGATCAAGAATTGTTGACTTGCATGAAGCTGGAAAGGGTTACAAAAGTATCTCCAAAAGCCTTGATGTTCATGTGTCCATGGTAAGACAGACTGTCTACAAATGGAGAAAGTTTAGCACTGTTGCTACTCTCTCTAGGCGTGGTCGTCCTGTAAAAATGACTGCAAGAGCACAGCGCAGAATGCTGCATGAGGTTAAGAAGAATCCCAGAGTGTCAGCTAAAGACCTACAGAAATCTCTGGCACATGCTAACATTTTTGTTGACACATCTACAAGAAGGAAAACATTAAACAAGAATGGAGTACATGGGAGGACACCACGGAGGAAGCCATTGCTGTCCAAAAAGAAGATTGCAGCACATTTGAAGTTTGCAAAAGAGCACCTGGATGTTCCACAGCACTACTGGCAAAATATACTGTGGACAGATGAGACCAAGATTGGGTTGTTTGGGAAGAACACACAACACTATGTGTGGAGAAAAAAAGGCACAACACACCAACATCAAAACCTCATCCCCACTGTAAAACATGGCGGAGGGAGCATCATGGTTTGGGGTTGCTTTGCTGCCTCAGGGCCTGGACGGATTGTTGTCATTGATGAGAAAATGAATTCCAGAGTTTATCAAGACATTTTGCAGGAAAACGTACGACCATCTGTCCGCCAACTGAAGCTCCGCAGAGGATGGGTGATGCAACAGGACAATGATCCAAAGCATACAAGTAATTCAACAAAACAATGGCTGCAACAGCACAGAATATGCCTTCTGGGGTGGCCCAGTCAGAGTCCTGACCTCAACCCGATTGAAATGCTGTTGCATGACCTTAAGAGAGCGATTCACACCAGACATCCCAAGAATATTGCTACACTGAAACAGTTTTGTGAAGAGGAGTGGTCCAAAATGACTCCAGATCATTGTGCAGGTCTGATCTGCAACTGCAGGAAACGTTTGGTTGAGGTTATTGCTGCCAAAGGAGGGTCAACCAGTTATTAAGTCCAAAGGTTCACATACTTTTTTCTCACTGCACTGTGAATGTTTACATGTTATGTGCAATTAAACCATGGCAACATCTAATGTTTGTGTAGTATTATGTTCAGCAGACTGTGTTCTTCTATTGTTGTGACTTAGATGACGTTCAGAGCACATTTTATGCCCAATTCATGCAAAACTCCACGTAATCCCAAGGGGTTCACATACTTTTTCTTGCAACTGTATGTGTGTACGTGTGTGTATATGTGTATGTACATACATACGTGCGTATCTCTGTGTGTGTGTGTTTGTTTTTATATGTGTGTATATGTATTTTACTTTTAATCTTGACCCCCTATTCCTGTTCTTTCAGAACAGTTTTTTTAGGACTTGTTCGTAATAGCAGCAGGGACTGCTGCTCCTCTGAAAAGCAATCCATGATCAGATTGCTTTTCAGAGGCATTTGACAAGTGGTAAAGAGGCAACATGTTTCCTCCTCACCACCTAGTTTAACCCCATAAAAAGCAGCATCAATCACCACACCACAACTGCGTGCAATGCGCACACAGCTGCTGGGTGGTTGTAGTTTAACCCCATTCACCTGGAGGTATACTTCCAGCTGCAGCAACAGCATGTGTATACTCCCAGCTGCTGTTTCTGCAGCTAAAGGGGGAGCAGTTGGGGGTGGTAAAAGCAGCTCAATTGCGTGGTTTTACCGCCCTCCAACCTCACAGGTGAACAGGACCTTGGTTCACATCTGTGTGGCTGTATGTGTAGGGCAGCCCATTCATTTCAATGAGCTGCCCTACCCGCAGAAATGCAGGGAAAGTCATCCCTGACCTTAGTTTTAAAAGTGCACCACACTAAAAACACCCTGCGTTTGCCAATGTATGGGGGTACCCCTAAAGAGCAGAGCTTTTGTCTGCATGTCAGGAATGAGTGTGATTTTGCGTGCATTCCGTGACACACAGTAACGTGAACAATGCCTTGGACAGGGATGCCTCATGACTGAGAATACTTTAGAGGGGCGCCCCAACTGGAAAAAAGGTTGAGAAACACTGACATAGTCTGCAGTACGTTTTAGGGGATATTCCATATCCGCTATGTTTAGGTTGATGCTGTCTTTCTCACTCCATCTGCACTGATATCTTGCTCCAGGACCCTTAGTTTTGCCATCACTGTATTATATTTACACTGTTTGTTTAATATTTCTATTGCTGCTCTTTGGAGTGCTGACTGAGTTTCCAACTCTGCACTCTTTTTTGCATATGCGGCCTGCACCTTGCTGGCTTCCACTTCAGCATGGGCACTAATAAGTCACTCACTGAGTGTAGAGCATCTTGAACTATAGGATTTGGAGGACTTTTTAGAAAGTCTTATAGAAACAGATCTGTGAGATGCAGTGTGTTGTAGCAGCTTTATCTTTGCTTCTGCCTTAATTTGATTTGCTGGATAAAACTGTCTCTTTCTAGATTAAGAACCTGGAAACTGTTTAATTCCTCTAACAAATCTTCCGTGTTCATACTTACGTGATCTGTCACCGGCTGTGTACCTCGCACATGGCCGATGACAGATCTGAGTACCGGCCCCTTTGCTGGTACCATGTGACTTGCTGTGACCAATCACAGCAGGTCACATGACAGTTGTATACAATGGATGGCTTCCTATCATGCCATCCATTGTATACAAGTGTGGCTAGCTGTTATGGTCACAGCGATCACATGCACAAGCTGGGCCAATCACAGCCCAGCTGTGTCATGTGATTAGCTGTGGCCAAATCACAGTTAAGGAAAAAAAAAAACATAATCCTGAATGAATCAATGTCATTCAGGTAAATGCTTGCTTATAGCAAAGTAATTCTTTGCTATAAGCAAACTGTGTTAAAAAAAAAAATAGATCACTTCCCCAAAGTAGTACAATGTTACTGTGGTAACATTATACTACTTTGGTCATAGTGAAATATGAAAACAAATCTTAAAAAAAGAGAAAAAAATGTAATAAAAAATACAAAATAAAAAATTTTCGTACTGTCACCAGTCAGTGTCCCTGATCACCATACTGGTGACAGTATGTAAAAAAAAAAATAGTGCAAATCATTTTTTTTATTTCTTCATTTCCGAAAAATTATGACAAAAAAATTACAACTTCAAAAAACTCGCCATGCCTGTTATGAAATACGCTGTACTGTCTACTTTGCAAAAAGGGGTCATTTGGGGGATATGTGTACTGTTCTGACATTTGGGGGATATCTGTTCTGTTCTGACATTTGGGAGATATCTGTTCTGTTCTGACATTTGGGGGATATCTGTACTGTTCTGACATTTGGGGGATATCTGTTCTGTTCTGACATTTGCGGGATATCTGTCCTGTTCTGACATTTGGGGGATATCTGTACTGTTCTGACATTTGGGGGATATCTGTACTGTTATGACATTCTTGGACCTCAAGAAATTAGACTGGCTGTCAGTACTTCAGGATTGATCATTATTCAGATATATCCCATAGTTTGTGAACTCTATAACATCCTAATTTGGGTTATTTTCACCAAAGACATGTAGTAGAACACATCTTGGGCTAAATTTATGAAGAACAATTATTTATTTGCAAACTTTTATAACAGAAACAAAGAAAACATTTTTTTTCAAAATTTTGGGTCTTTTTTTGTTAATTTAGCAAAAAATAAAAACCCCAGCAGTGATTAAATACAACCAAAAGAAAGCTCTAGTTGTGTGAAGAAAATGATAAAATTTTAGTTTGGGTACAATGTTGTATGACCGCGCAATTGTCATTCAAAGTGTGAGAGCGCTGAAACCTGAAAATTGGCCTGGGCAGGAAGAGGGTAAAAGTGCCCGGTATGGAATTGATTAAAGGATAAGTTCACATTTGGAACATGTTACATGTTCCACCCATTTTTAGGGTGGAACATGTAACATGTTCCCATAGCCACAGTCGTGCTCGCTGCCCCCTATCCCCATACTATCTGTCAGATTTGAAAACAGAGTGGCCGTGCAGGGCTCTGCCCACACGGCCACATAAGTCATTCACAGAGGTTTGTGAATGAGTGCCTACAAGTCCTGACATCCTTAGTGGCTGTCGTCCTGTAGTTTTCAATGAACTACCATGGCGCTGTGGAGCGCCGTGGTAGTTCATTGAAGCTTCCTATCAGAATATCTGCCTGACCGCGTACATCCTGTACAGCTAGCAGATATTCTGACAGGTCTGCAGGACACCTGCATGGCATCAGCGATCTACTGATCACTGGTGCAATGCTTTACAGGCTCCTTTGGACGCAAAAAAAATAAATGCACATTTTTTTACCTGCATTTATTATTTTTGTCCAGAAGGTGAACTTATCCTTTAAGGCAGCAGAGGGTACTGTTCCATTAGTTGCTTTTTTGTACACCTAGCTTTCTATTCCTGTAGATGGCAGCATTACCCACTTTTTCTGTTCCATTCTGTGGCTGCCAATGCTGATCTCCTTCAGAAAATGTTATCTGCCTGGCTGCTCTGAATTCAGAACTTATAAGTCATTGACCTGGAACAAGTACCTATATCAGGAAAGTCAGACGTTCTTGCATTAGGGGATGAACACGTGGAAACTTGAGATCTGATAGACCTGAGAATTATAGGAATACATGGACTGAAAATAATAATCTAGAAATCCTACTTGCCCGGCTGTCACATTGATCTAAACCTACATGTATAATGGATTATCATGCATTATACATGTAGGTTTAGATCAATGTGACAGCCGGGCAAATAGAATTTCTAGAGGGATCCCTTATGGTTATTCTTATTTTAGAGATTACACACAGCAAAGCCTTTTTATTCTTTACAGTTGGCCATTGCATTTAACATGTGTAGCCTACTGCACTAAACAAACATAGCCTCCTTCAAATACATTGGAGGGATTACCTATGGAGAAATAATTTTTTTTTTCTTGTGTAAATATTAGCGCACCTTCCATACACCAAATCTACAATGCCATTACAATGTCCATATATTGCTGCACAGCCATGCCAAATTACTTTAAAAGTGACATGTGACAGTTTCTATTACTGTTTGATAGTGCATGCCAATATAAACAAGTCACCTCCATCAGATCATCCCCTGCAGCTGTTACCTTTTGTACCATCTCCCCCTCCCTTTAGATTGTAAGCTCTTTGAGAAGGGCCGTCCTATTCCTTCTGTATTGAACTGCATTATAACTGTACTGTCCCCCTTTATATTGTAAAGTGCTGTGCAAACTGTTGGTGCTATATAAATCCTGTATAATAATACTAATGTGCCAATGTTCTAAGATAAAGCGGAGTTCCAGTCAGTTTTGTGTTTATTAAAAGTCAGCAGCTACAGTTTTTGTAGCTGCTGATTTCTAATAAACACTCACTCACCTGTCCCAGGGTCCAACGATATGCTCACTCGTGCCATCCCTTCTCTGCCTCTTCTCTCCTCTGCACCAGCATCACAACTGTGGGCACCAGGCTGAGACAGCTTGCGGCTTCACAGCCAGGTGCCCACTGCGCATGCTCGAGTCACACATTGGTCCGGCAGTCTTCTGGGACCTGTGAAGGTAGGAGGGGGCCGAACTGTCAAAAACAGGTATCTGATTCCCCTCCCCCCAAAAAAGTGCCAAATATGGCCGTGGAGGGGGGGAGGAGGCAAATAAGTGGACTTTCTGTTTTTGAGTGAAAAAAAAAAATGTTCTAAATTGTACAGCAATACCATAGTGGCATGAGTACTGTAGTGAGAATGGAGGATAGCAAGGAGCAGCACAGCAGGAGGGAGATGAGATGTGGATGTACAGTATATGGAAAGATAATGCACCAATATTTATATCAGTTTTATTTATTTGGCTCATAAAATGTATGACAGTATCCTTCCACTGTCATGCCCTGACCTGGCCACTACTGCGTATAACGACTCGCTGTCAGCTACCTTAGACTCCTTAGCACCCCTAACCACACGTAACATTAGACCCCGACCGCTTCAACCCTGGCAGAACGACCACACTAAAAATCTTAAACGTCGCAGTCGCGCACTGGAGCGATTATGGTGCAAAACCAGATCCCCTCGAGCGTTCTCCCTCTACAAATCCGCCTTCCTCACCTACACCTCCTCCCTCCATGCCGCCAAACAAGCCTACTTCTTAACCCTCATCAACACCCTCTCCACCTGTCCTCGCTGGCTCTTCTCCACTTTCAACTCCCTACTCCCCCCCTCCGCCCAGTACCTCACTCACCGCCCATGAGATTCCCAATCACTTCTAAAATAGGATTGATGCAATCTGGAAGGACATTGCCAATGCTCAATCTACCTCCCCACCTAGCCTCCCTCCCACTATAACCCCATCAACTCCCCCCTTCTCAGACCTCACAACTGCCCTGCCCCCCACCACACCTAACACCCCGCACACTATAACTTCCCCAACACTCTGCTCCTTCAGCCTTGCTACCACTGAGGAGGTCACTAAGGTCTTCTCAGAAGCCCGCCTCACCACTTGCCCCCTTGACCCTGTCCCCACACAACTCCTCCGGTCACCCTCCTCCTCCATCCTACGCTCCCTCACCCACATCTTCAATCTCTCCCTCTCTACTGGTGCATTCCCCTCCCCCCTAAAGCACGCGCATATCACCCCCATACTCAAAAAACCCTCCCTGGACCCCACCGACCTGAACAAACTTAGACCCATCTCCCTGCTGTCATTTACATCCAAGCTCCTTGAGCGCTTAGTCTACAATCGCCTAAGCTCCCACCTCACCGACAACAACCTCCTCGATCCACTACAGTCTGGCTTCCGTCCCCTACACTCCACCGAAACCGCCCTACTCAAGATCACTAATGACCTGCTAACCACCAAAGCTAATGGCCACTACTCAGTCCTCCTACTCCTAGACCTTTCCGCGGCCTTCGACACAGTTGACCACCCCCTCCTCCTTAATAAACTACATTCCCTTGGCATCAGAGATTCCGCTCTCTCCTGGCTCTCCTCCTATCTATCCCAATGCTCCTTCAGCGTTACCTATAACGCTACCACCTCCCCCTCTCTCCCCCTCTCTGTTGGGGTCCCCCAAGGCTCTGTCCCCGGGCCCCTTCTCTTCTCCATCTACACCTCCTCCCTCGGCAAACTGATACACTCCCACGGCTTCAACTATCACCTCTACACACAAATTTACCTCTCCACCCCTCACCTCACCCCTTCAGTCTCCTCCCATATCGCCCACCTACTGAACGACATATCAGACTGGATGTCGCTCCATTTCCTCAAATTGAAACCTTCCAAAACCGAGTTCCTAATTTTCCCCCCAGCCCGCGCACCCCCCCCCCACCCTCTCCATCACGACCAACAACGCCACCATCAGTCCCACCTCGCAAGCCAAAGTCCTAGGTGTCACTCTAGACTCAAACCTGTCCTTCCAACCCCATGTCCAATCGTTGGCAAACTCATGCAGGCTCCACCTCCGCAACATCTCCAAAATACGTTCGTTCCTAACCCCAGACACTACTAAACAACTCGTTCACTCCCTTATTATTTCACGTCTGGACTACTGCAACTCCCTTTTCACCGGCCTACCCCAACACAGGTTATCTCCACTTCAGTCTATCCTGAACTCTGAGGCCAGACTCATCCACCTTACCAACTGCTCCGCTTCTGCCACCCCCCTCTGTCAGTCCCTCCACTGGCTTCCGATTGCCCAACTCATTAAATTCAAAATACTAACACTGACATACAAAGCCATTCATAATGCTGCCCCAAACTACCTCACCGACCTGATACCCAAATACCACCCAACCCGTACTCTTCGCTCCTCACAAGACCTCCTACTTTCTAGCTCCCTGGTCTCCTCCTCCCACGCCCGACTGCAGGACTTCTCCAGGACTTCCCCCATCCTCTGAAACTCACTACCCCAATCCATCAGACTGTCACCTACCCTCCTCACCTTTAGACGCACCCTGAAAACCCACATCTTCAGGGAAGCCTACCCCACCCTCACTTAACAGCCGATCTCCTCCACTCCTCCTACCACTCCATCCCCCACAGCCACTTCCTCCTGTATCACTATCCCCTCCCTCCTAGATTGTAAGCTCAAAAGAGCAGGGCCCTCAAACCCCTCATGTACTGTTTTGTTACTGTATTGTCTCATGTTCTGTCCCCCACTATAATGTACAGTGCTGAGCAAACCTTTTGGTGCTATATTACTGTATAATAATAATAAAATGCTAAATAAGTGTGTATATAGAGATTGAAGCGGTTTTCTCTGTTCAGCAGTCTTTGTTAATCCCCCTGGATGTATAGCACTGTACATCGTGGAGGATCCAGAATCCTTGCTATAATGTTAAGTATGTCATTTTTATGAAGATTATATTAAACAAGAGGTTTTAAGCAATTATGTTTTGATGATCTATGTAAGGTGTTCATTTTAAATGATTTCCTATTTACAGCATTGGCCTACCATTGAGCTACCCATTTACCTTGTGGATTACTTTGGGTAATAAATGTGTAAAATTGAAACTGATGTATGCGGCTGGTAATGTTTGTTTATGTTCTAAAAGAACAGAAACATTGCTTTGTGATGTCTTATGTGATTAAACAGGTTTTTACATCAGCTACGCGCACAGCTGTTGGAGAGTGACAGTTCAGCTGTACAGTCAGAAGATGAGTAACACTTCTGCTTTAGGGCTCGTTCACACCAGAGGCATTGAGCTCTGTTGAACAGCATTGCGTAATGCAGGCTGAACAGGAGGGCACATAGAAAACAAATTTTTCTTTATGCTCTGTTCACACTATACATGTGCGGTAGCATGTGCTATGTAAAATTGCTGAATGTCTGCATTTTTACACAGCACAACACACATCACTCCATGTCAGTGCAGAATGTGCAACAAGCTGCATGAAATGTCCGTTTTGTGTCATTTCAATAAAGTTAAAAAAAAACAATAAACAGTGCAATGCATTGTAACAATGCATTGTATGCCCCCTACCAATGCATAGCAGTGGAGCATAAAATGCTGGCATAAAACAGGCTCTTAAAGGGGTAACTAATATAAAAATATATATAGAGTATACAATTGCAACACAAGTCATATTGTAATTAAATACATATACATATAAAGGTTCAGCGCTAAAATAGCATAAATAAGGACAACATAATATAGCATAAAATAAAGTGCAGAGTATCGGATCACACTGAGGTGAACTTGAGTGAGTAAAAAGTCCCAAGATAAATGAGGGCCCACGTGGGGATCCAGTAGATCCTAATGAGTACGTGGGGCAGGGTTCCAGTGTACCACACAGTGAATCTAGGGTAAAAAAGTGCGCACTCACCAGAAGTGCGTCAAAAATCCGCATGTGAAATTATCCTGTTTCATCAGGTAGCCGTCATCTACTGCCAAGGTAAGGTCAGGATCATACACCTTCCAATCACAACTCAGGGTAGGTACTCCAAGAGTCTCAAACGTGTCTCAAACGTGTCACCATCTGGGGTCCCTTTGAACAGGTTCTGCAAGTGGGGACTCTCAATGAAGAGAGCCCAATAAGGGACACCACATAGCGTGATACCGTAGACACTAAGTTTATTGTATCAAAGGGTAACACAACAATAAATGGTGAAGATAAAAATGAAGGTTAACACTGACCAGATACTGTTCAGGATGGCCACCAGCGGTGGTCAGATGTCCAGATACTGTAGCCCACCTGACGCGGTTTGTGAGATGCACATTATCAAAGGGTGCTGGGCTTACAGGCAAGGACGTCAAATGGCTGTTATATATGTGTAGAAACATATGGGAAAGGCGCCAGCGATTATTGTGGTCGCCATTTTCCCGGCTACCGGCGCATGCGCAGTACATTCGCGCCATTTTGTCTTGGATTGCCAACTGGTATTATTGTCCTCTATAGGTCGGCGCCATTTTGTTGGCAGTATTCAGGCGCAAACCAGCAGTGTAAGTCAGTGTGTATTACACTGCAGTGGAACAGGATTAGCGGCATAGGATCTCTCTGTTCAAGAATCGGCGAATATATAGATCATTTTCTACAGCCACTTGTCGCCAAAACTCCGGCCTATAAATTAAAATTTTATTTATAGACTGACAAATGTGCAAAAGCTAGCATTTGGTTCTATTTTTTAATCACTGTATTATTTTTTTTAATAATGTAACTTCATCTGACAGTTGAGATTTTATATAGATGGCAGTTTTACAAGCAGCCTGACATTTGCAGTATTCATCTGCAGACTGAGGACTTTCATTTATGTCAATGGAGCCTTCAGCCTGCATATAACAACTATGTCTAATGTTTTATTTATAAAACATTAATTGGACCATGCCTATGCTGATCCAAACTTGCATCTTTCCCTGTACCTCCAGTTGCCATCAGGTGCATGTTCAAAGGCAAGAACCCCTGTTCAGCTGTGCCGCCTGTCAAGTGGGCTGCAGCCTGATGACGCCATCAATGTAAAACCAATTTTAATATAATAAATAGAGAATTCACAACATATAGTCTCGTCTGTCCACCTTCTGCTCCAACATGTTTCACCCCACAAAGGGCTTAATTATGGAAACCAAAATGAGAAAATGTCAAATTTTTTTAGAAAATGCCTCAATCAGAAAATATACCACATTTTACCCACTAGATGGAGCTGACGATCACAAGAAAAATTTGTGTTAGAAAAAATATGGGAAAAATTTGTGCAAACTGATCAAATGTTTTATAAATAGACCCTGCTATAATTACACAGTTGGAAACTTAATGGATTTTTTTTTTTACCTAACTATGGACCACTGACTGGTTCCTGATCCTCACTGAGCACTAGGATTATCAGTCAGCAGCCTTGTGAAGTGGTTGGTTCTCAAAAGAGGACAAAGTATATTATTGAACCCTTGGCACAGGTAATGTATATATACAAATTTCGTGTGAGAAGTGGTTAAGGCAAAAAAAAAAGTCTCTATTTAACAGCTGAAATAGTTTGTAAAATATGTTCTTTATCTGTGTCAGCTCAGTCAATGACACCTCCTTTCCCCATACTATATAGTTTAACTTGAAGAGTATGGCACCAGTTATCATTGTCTGGCATCACTTCTGTGTTTCACAGTCTAGCCTCCTGAAAAATATTTAAACTCTGAAAGCCTTGTTGTTCTAGTGTCTAACCTAAGAATTGTCAGGGTTGCTTCAGAGTAATCAGATTAAAACCTATGCAGCAAATGTTTGAAACTGATTTTCTATGCCTATTGTGGACATACAGACATTTTTTTTTATTTCAGATAATGTGATTAAACAGACCTTGTGTTATTGCTGTGAAAGGACTGGAGTTACTAGACAGCATCATTGAAGTGGTTAACTCTCTTGCCTTCTAGCTATGCATCTACACTACAAACATGAAGATGTATGTTTTCCCAAAGTTTGCGTGGGTTTCTTTCAGGTATACTGATTTCCTCCTACAACCCGAAAACATAATGGCAGCTTTAACATAGAAACATAAAACAAAGAAAACTGGCAACAGAATGAAACTAAGTGGTCTATTAAGTCTGCCCCATATATATATATTTTTGTTTTTTTTTTTGTCTGGGTATAGATCTACAATTGTCCATAGCATATTTGAACTGTTTGAATTCACTTTCTATTGGATGACTTTCTACCTCTGCTGGAAGTCTATTCCAATGATAAAATAACCAGTAACTTATTTTTTAAAATTAGTTTTGAACTTGCTTCCTGCCCTTTCTTTACCTTAAACCGTACATATTAAAGAATATGCAAACACAGCATTTCATATACCTGATATGTGCCTGCTGTGCCATGTACTTGTATGAAAAAGTATCTGCTCTCTTTGTATTGCTTTCTATTTTACTATTCTCACTAACATTAATTCACAAATAGAACATTGGTGAACTGGAGTACAGAAAGTAGAGAGAAGGGCAACCAAACTGATAAGAGGCATGAAGGAGGAAAGATTAGAGGAACTGAATTTATTCTCTCTCGAGGAGATTAACTACCTGCCGACCGCAGACAGCCGAATGACGGCTGCACTGCGGCCGGCCAGTTCTGAGTGGACGTCATATGACGTCCTCCCAGAACGCGCTCTCCTGCGCGCTCCAGGGGGCGCGCACCCGGCGATCTCCGTGATCGCTGTGTCCTACGGACACAGCTGATCACGTGATGTGGTAAAAGGCCAATCACACCGGCCTTTTACCACGTGATCAGCGGTGTCCAATGACACGCTGATCAGAGGGAAATGCAAGTGCCGGTTCTCGGCTGCACTTTCCTCACGCTGTCAGATCGTGAGGAAAGTACTGCCGAGAATCGGCAGTTGTCAGAGCGGGATCGGCACCGATCATCAGGGCACTGATGATCAGTGCCCTGATGATCGGTGCCCAGCAGTGCCACTCGCAAGTTCCGCCCACCTGTGCCCAGCAGTGCGCCCACTAGCTCCGCCCACCTGTGCCCAGCAGATCACCCACCTGTGCCCAGCAGTGCACCCACCTGTGCCACTCTGCAGTGTCACACACCTGTGCCCAGAAGTGCCACCCACCTGTGCCCACCAGTGCCACCCACCTGTGCCCACCCACCAGTGCTGCCCACCAGTGCCACCCACCAGTGCAGCCCAGCAGTGCTGCCAGTCAGTGCCGCCAGTCAGTGCCCAGGGGTTGTGCCAGTCAGTGCCGCCAGTCAGTGCCCAGCAGTGATGCCAGTCAGTGCCGTCTATCAGTACCCATCATCAGTGTCACCTATCAGTGCCGCCTATCAGTGCTGCATATTAGTGCCGCCTATCCGTGACACCTCATTAGTGCTGTCTATCAGTGCCGCCTATCCGTGCCACCTCATTAGTACTGCCTATCAGTGCCCATCAGTGCCGCCTATCAGTGCCCATCAGTGCCGCCTATCAGTGCCCATCAGTGCTGCCTCATCAATGCACATCAGTGAAGGAGAAAAAATACCTGTTTGAAAAATTTTATAATAGAAACAAAGAAACTTTTTTTTTTTTCAAATTTTTTGCAATTTTTTTATTTATAGCGCAAAAAGTAAAGCGCCCAGTGGCGATTAAATACCACCAAAAGAAAGCTATATTTGTGAGAAAAAAATGATCAAAATTTCATATGGGTACAATGTTGCATGACTGCACAATTGTCAATCAAAGTACGGCAGCGCTGAAAGCTGAAAATTGGCCTGGTAAATAAGGGGGTATAAGTGCCTGGTAGGCAAGTGGTTAAGGGGGAATATGATCAACATGTATAAATACATCAGTGGTTCATATAGTGAACTCGAGGTAGAGTTATTCACCTTGAGGCCATCACAGAGGACAAGGGGGCACTCTTTATGTCTGGAGGAAAAGAAACTTAATCTCCAAATACGGAAAGGTTTCTTCACAGTGAGAGCTGTGAAAATGTGGAATAGACTCCCTCAAAAGTTTGTTCTGGCCAGCTCAGTGGATTGCTTTAAAAAAGTCCTGGATTCTTTCTTGGATACACAGAATATAACTTGTTACTAACATGTATAGGTAAAGTTGATCCAGGGAATATCTGATTGCCTCTTGGAGGATCAGGAAGGATTTTTTTCCCCTGCAGTAGCATGTTTTACTGGATTTTTTCCCTTCCTCTGGATCAACTGTGGGTGAAGGATTGTAACTTTTTATTATGGTTGAACTGGATGGACTTTTGTCTTTTTTCAGCCAGACTAACTATGTAACTATGTAATTAACAGAACTAAACTGCATTTACCCATCAAAATGTTATAACTTGCTATTAATATCCCAGTTTTGTCACACTGGCCATTGAATGAAAAAAAATTGGCTGGCAAATTTGGGGCCCTTGAAGAAAGCACAACAGTTCCCAGCAGATGACAGGTTAACTTGAATGATGTTAATATTTTACCAGACCTAGGATACCCTTTTCTGGGCCTCTGAACATGTGCTCTGATTCAGTAAAAGTCACGTTCAGGTCAAACAGGGACAGAGGTTGCTGTGTTGTCTCTCTTTCAATCCTACCAAGATAATTCTTCTTTTCCTTCCTTACTAGTGGTAGGAAAGGTGCACTGGATTGTTCCCAAATAAATGGGAGCTAGGGCAACCCCACTGGGGCATAACTATTTCATGGAGCCAGGAAACAAGAACAGTTAGTGGCCAAGAAGCCTCTCACTACTGTAGGTGCTCTCTGAACTTCAGGAGTTTCCACATAGGTTTGTGAAAGACTCCTCCATCACAAGCTAGCACCCAGCAGTAGTAGCCAATGGTTCTTTACTAATGGTCAGGTGTTGTTCCTTCAAATGCAACATTCCACACTGCAGCAACAGTCTCTGATCAGCCCTCTTCTTCTGTGCAGCACAGCATCAGGTAGCTCCAGCAAACTCTTGCCACAACATCCACAGTGGCTTTCTCTCCTGCATTCTACAAGCTGGTGACAGCACAGAGCTCCCTTTACCCAGCAACCCAGTTCACTCCTTGCTGTCTTGCATCAGCCAATTGCAATCCTCCAGACCCAGTCAAGATAGCTGCCCCCTGCCCTGGAGACACTCCATTGATGAGCATTACAAAGTGGTCTCCTTAAAGATGGCTGCTGCACTATTGCGTTAATGAAAATTCACTTTAATCCTGTCCATGCTGCAGAATAATACAGCGGCAACAAAGGAAGATGTTCCACTGCAATTATCAGCTACAGTCCAGGTTACACTTGAATTTCTTATATGCTGATTTTTTTTTTCTCCTTTACTATACTGCTTACCCCTTTAGTGAACCATATTTTTTATTCTGTAACGCCCTCTAGGTTTCTTAGGTATGTTGTTTTTTTTTAGATAGGGGCTGAGGAGTTCACCTCAGGACAGGGTGGGAGGTTCTATAGGTCAGGGCTTCTGGAGCCCTCCCACCTTTCCAGAAACTGGAGAACTTTCTGGAAGAGGGGAGGAGGCACATATCTGAATGTTTGAGGGACCTTGGCATATCCCCTAGCAGGAGGCTGAGCATGGTGACCAGGGAAACCCTCAAATGTGACAGAGTCTGGGGAGCAAGGGGTAGTTGGGTGGAAGATGGACTAAGAGAAAGACTGGAATGTGGAGCCTGGAAGGGGGCCTCAGGTAGCACAGCCTACTGGTTACTGGACAGGAGGATCTCCACTGCCCAATGTCTACTAGGGAGGACACTGGACCACCAGGGAGAGAACCAGCCCAGTGAAAGGCCTGACTGCAGCTACCAACGCACCATTCTGACAGGACAGTGTGAGTACTCCTACACCCCCTGGGCCAATTAAGAGGAGAGGACGGTCAGATACAATACCCAACCAGTCCTCATCATGGACTGCTTAATTGCAAGCTTCTGGGACCTCTTGCTCAGGGATACCCTCAATGCAGCTAGTGGAAGAGGCAGATTCATCCGAAGGTCTTAGGAGGTACACTGTCAAGGTCCTACCTTTTCCCTGTGGTTATGTTACTTCATGTGCTGGTGTCCATCTTGGATTCTGCTGTGCATGATGGGAGCCCTTTTATGCCTTCAGGTTTCTGTGGTCCATCCTCCAGAGGGGTGTGGCTGATGACATATAAGCCTGTGGCCCGCACATGCTCTTTGCACTTGTGTCTTGTGTCTTTGTGTTGCTGTTACTCTGTTCTGACTCTCGTGACTCTCCTGGTATCTGATTCGGCTTGTCTTGACTATTCTTTGTATTCTCCTTTGATCTGACCCTCTGTTGCTGAACCCGGCTCGTGACCTGTGATTCTTGTCTGCTGTCCTGTACTGTTCTGTCCTGTTGTTGTTGACCCCGGCTTGTCTGACTACTCTTTTGTCTCTTCCACCAGCTACACGCCATTGGCGGCGGCCATTACCGCAGCTGAGGTGTCTCGGGGGCCGCGACCTGGTTCCTGGCTGCGTCAAGTCCATCCCCACCATCAGGGGCCCTGGTGAAGGGCAGCCTGGGACTTAGACTCCGCGCCCTGAGGGACTTCGGTCTGTGGGTGGTGGTTGTCGTCAGCCAGTGCGTTACATTGTTAGGCCTGCCTGTCCGTTCCTCAGCTCCTGCCCTGACATTACACAAGTGCCATGAACCCTGACGGTGCAGGCACGCCTTCGCTCCCAATGCTAGTCGCCAGACTCGATCAACAGGATCACCTGTTGGATCAGTTCGCTCAGGCGTTGCAAACTCTGCTTGCACGCACCGCGCACCTTACTCCTGGTGTTATTAGGCCGGTTGTCGCTCCGGTGGTCGCTTCCGCTGCTGTTCCGCTTGCTGTGCCTACCGCCGCGGCTGATGCGGCACCCGCGGTGTCCAGAGGTATGACCGGTTCAGCCCCTCTTCCACAGCGCTTTGGGGGTGAGCCGAGTCAGTGTCGTGGGTTCCTCAACCAGGTGGGTATTTATTTTGAATTAATACCCCACGCCTTTCCGTCTGAGAGGTCAAAGGTGGGGTTCCTCATCTCACTACTCTCAGACAAGGCCTTGGCCTGGGCAAATCCCTTATGGGAGAGGAACGACCCGGTGATTCAAGATTTTTCTGGTTTTGTCGATGCCTTCCGTAGGGTATTCGACGTACCGGCTCGTTCCGCCTCGGCGGCCAAGCTGCTCATGACCATGCATCAGGGTTCACGGACCGTGGCCGAGTACGCTATAGAGTTTCGTACCCTGGCGGCAGAGGTCGGTTGGAACAATGAGGCTCTGGTGGCTGCGTTTTCCCATGGTCTTTCTGACTCATTGAAGGACGAGATTGCAGCTAAGGAACTGCCTGTGGTGTTGGAGGAGCTCATCTCTTTCCTGATCCTGATTGACACCAGGCTCAGGGAGAGGCCTTCACTCAAGGAACGCCTGCGGAGGCCTTCCAATCGACTGGCACCTGCGTTTTCTGTCCCACCCGTTCCTCCCTCTCCTCCCACGCCTCCTGGGGATAGCTTGTCTGGTGGGGAACCCATGCAGCTGGGGTTTGCTCGCCTTTCCGAGGGGGAGCGGGCCGCTCGGCGTCGGGAGGGTCGCTGCCTGTA
The DNA here is from genome assembly GCF_062004578.1 of Staurois parvus. Taxonomy (NCBI): domain Eukaryota; kingdom Metazoa; phylum Chordata; class Amphibia; order Anura; family Ranidae; genus Staurois; species Staurois parvus. The sequence goes on from NW_028317904.1 coordinate 1,827,242, forward strand.
CTGTGGCCTCGGTGGGCACTTTCGGCAGTCTTGTCCGGTCCGTCCGGGAAACGCTCGCACCTGAGATCATGTCGGGGACAGATCTTGGGTGGAGTTTCCTCGTCCCCGGCGTTCCGCAAGGATAAGCCACTGATCACCGTGGTCCTTTCTTGGACAGGGGGCTCGGTGACGGCCCAGGCGTTGGTAGACTCTGGGGCCGGTGGGTTGTTCTTGGACAGCTCGTTTGCTGCGCAGCACTCCATTCCCCTGCAGGCTCGTGCTGCCCCATTGGTTCTCGAAGCAATAGATGGCAGGCCCCTGCAGCCACCGCAGGTTACCCACGAGACCCTGCCAATAGAGGTAGCCATTGGGGCTGTTCACAGGGAGTTGGCCTGTTTTCAGGTGATTTCTTCCCCACACTATTCGGTGGTTTTGGGGTATCCCTGGCTCCAGAGGCACAATCCAACCTTCAATTGGCAAACAGCCGAGATTCTCTCATGGTCTCCACAGTGTGGGGCCGGGTGCATCCGGGGGCCGGTTAAGGTATTGTGTGCCTCCTCGGACTCTGCGTTGCCCACCGACTATGGGGAATACCGGGACGTGTTCGATAAGGTACGCGCTGGTACCTTACCACCGCATCGTCCTTACGACTGCGCCATATCCCTGCAACCCGGGGCCACTCCTCCACGTGGCAGGGTGTACCCTCTCTCGGTTGCGGAGAATAAGGCCATGGAGGAGTACGTGGTGGATGCGCTTTCCCGGGGGCACATTCGTAAGTCTACTTCCCCAGCAGGAGCGGGGTTTTTTTTCGTAAAGAAGAAAGGTGGGGAATTGAGGCCCTGCATCGATTATAGGGGTCTCAATCGGATTACCATTAAAAATGCATATCCAATTCCTTTGATTTCTGAGTTATTCGACCGCCTTAAGGGAGCAACGGTCTTTACCAAACTCGACCTTAGGGCGGCGTACAACCTCGTACGGATCAGACAGGGGGATGAGTGGAAGACCGCGTTTAACACAGAACTGGGCACTACGAATACCTGGTGATGCCCTTCGGATTGTGTAACGCGCCCGCGGTCTTTCAGGAATTCATAAACGATGTCCTTCGTGATTTGTTGCAGCAATGCGTAGTGGTTTACCTGGATGACATCTTGGTTTACTCTACCTCCATGGAGTCCCATGTCCAGGATGTTAAGCAGGTGCTGCAACGATTGCGTGAGAACGGACTCTTTTGTAAACTCGAGAAGTGCGAGTTCCATCGATCCCAGGTTGCCTTTTTGGGCTACATAATTTCCGCGGAGGGATTTTCCATGGACCCTCAGAAGGTTGCGGCAGTTCTGCAGTGGTCTCGTCCCAATGGTCTTCGGCCCATTCAGCGCTTTCTGGGTTTTGCCAACTACTATCGGAAGTTCATCAGGAACTTCTCCACATTGGCAAAGCCTCTCTCTGACCTAACCAAGAAGGGGAGTAACCCTCACGAGTGGCCATCCGAGGCCATCAGAGCTTTCGAGGCTCTGAAAGCTGCCTTTGCTTCGGCTCCGATTCTTTCGCATCCCAATCCTGGGTTGCCCTTCGTCCTCGAAGTTGATGCTTCCGAGACGGGAGTAGGGGCTCTCCTGTCTCAGCGTCGGTCACCCGATGGACCCCTACTTCCCTGCGGGTTCTACTCCAGGAAGCTTTCCTCGGCTGAGTGCAACTACCAGATTGGAGATCGGGAGTTGTTGGTCATCATTCTGGCTCTCAAGGAATGGAGGCACCTGCTCGAGGGTTCCGCGGTTCCGGTCCTCATTCTTACCGATCACAAGAACCTGACTTATCTTTCGGAGGCCAAGAGATTGACACCCCGCCAGGCCAGATGGGCTCTGTTCTTGTCACGCTTCAACTATGTGGTTTCATATTTGCCTGGTTCCAAGAATGTCAGGGCTGATGCGTTATCACGGCAATACTCTGAGTTGTCCAGGGAGGACTCTGAGCCAATCTCACTTATACCTCCAGATCAGATCCTGGCTGCCATTCGCACCAGTCTGACCTCTCCCCTTGGGGAGCAGATTTTGGCGGCTCAAACTGATGCTCCTCCCGGGAGGCCGGAGGGTAGATGTTTCGTACCCGAGGGATTGCGCACCCACCTGCTGCGTACCTACCATAACGCCAAAACTGCCGGGCATCCAGGGAAGAACCAGCTGTGTTGGGTCGTCTCTCGCTTATTCTGGTGGCCAACCCTCCGTGCCGACATTGCCTCTTATGTAGCGGCATGTTCGATCTGTGCCCAGAATAAGTCTCCACGGCATCTCCCTTTGGGTCTTCTGCAACCCATTCCCAATGGGGAGCGTCCTTGGTCACATCTAGGGATGGACTTTATTGTAGACCTCCCGGTGTCTCGGGGTCATACGGTCATCCTCATGATCGTCGATCGGTTTTCCAAGATGTGCCATTGCATTCCACTCAGGAAATTACCCACAGCGCAGGAACTGGCCACGGTCTTTTCCAGGGAGATTTTTCGCCTGCATGGGTTACCTAAGGTGATTGTCTCAGACCGCGGGAGTCAGTTCGTGTCCAGATTCTGGCGTGCCTTCTGCTCCCAGTTGGGTATTAGTCTCTCCTTTTCATCAGCCTACCACCCGCAGTCCAATGGGGCTGCGGAGCGTTCCAATCAGGCCTTAGAACAATTCCTTCGGTGTTACATTTCAGACCATCAGGATGATTGGGCCGATCTCCTGCCGTGGGCAGAGTTTGCCAGGAACTCGGCGGTCAACTCCTCCACCGGGATGTCTCCCTTCATGGCCAACTATGGGTTTCAACCCGTGGTATTACCTGAGAGGTTCTCACCACAGGACATTCCGGCTGTGGAGAACCATCTTGCTGCCCTGCGTTCTTCTTGGGGGCAGATCCAGAGGGCCTTGAGGGACTCAGCTCAGCGCCAGAAGTTCCAGGCTGATCGCAGACGGTTGCCCGCTCCTTCATACCAGGTCGGCGATCGGGTGTGGTTGTCTACTCGCAACCTCAATCTTCGGGTGCCCACACCCAAACTGGCTCCCCGTTTTGTCGGTCCTTTCCGCATTCTCCGCAAAGTGAATCCGGTGGCCTATGCACTTGCCCTTCCGTCTGGGATGCGGATCTCCAATATCTTTCATGTTTCCCTGTTGAAACCTCTGATCTGCAATCGCTTCACTACCTCTCTTCCTCGGCCCCGTCCTGTCCGGGTTGACGGTCATGAGGAGTATGAGGTGAGCCGGATCCTGGACTCTCGATTGGTGCGCGGTCAATTACAGTTCCTGGTTCATTGGCGCGGTTATGGTCCCGAGGAGCGTTCCTGGGTTCCTTCCGCGGATGTCCATGCTCCTGCCCTCCTCCGCGCTTTTCATACCCGCTTTCCTCAGAAACCTTTTGTTGAGCCGCGGAGGGGGAGGGGCCCTTGAGGGGGAGGTACTGTCAAGGTCCTACCTTTTCCCTGTGGTTATGTTACTTCATGTGCTGGTGTCCATCTTGGATTCTGCTGTGCATGATGGGAGCCCTTTTATGCCTTCAGGTTTCTGTGGTCCATCCTCCAGAGGGGTGTGGCTGATGACATATAAGCCTGTGGCCCGCACATGCTCTTTGCACTTGTGTCTTGTGTCTTTGTGTTGCTGTTACTCTGTTCTGACTCTCGTGACTCTCCTGGTATCTGATTCGGCTTGTCTTGACTATTCTTTGTATTCTCCTTTGATCTGACCCTCTGTTGCTGAACCCGGCTCGTGACCTGTGATTCTCGTCTGCTGTCCTGTACTGTTCTGTCCTGTTGTTGTTGACCCCGGCTTGTCTGACTACTCTTTTGTCTCTTCCACCAGCTACACGCCATTGGCGGCGGCCATTACCGCAGCTGAGGTGTCTCGGGGGCCGCGACCTGGTTCCTGGCTGCGTCAAGTCCATCCCCACCATCAGGGGCCCTGGTGAAGGGCAGCCTGGGACTTAGACTCCGCGCCCTGAGGGACTTCGGTCTGTGGGTGGTGGTTGTCGTCAGCCAGTGCGTTACATTGTTAGGCCTGCCTGTCCGTTCCTCAGCTCCTGCCCTGACATACACCAAATAGGGACAGTGCTATATTTTTTGCTAGTCCACATTTTTGTAAATAGTTGCTAAGAAGCTTGTCCTCAAGTTCTACAGTTCCATCAGCATGCCATAGACCCCTAGACCCCATCCACGTTGTTTACCCCTTAATAAAAACAACAAAAAAACAGATCAAGGACTGTTTACTGACTTCCAAGTGTGAAATTGTTGCCTGGCTGTGCAGATCATAGGGGGACCAAAACAAACTCTATTTGCCTGACATATAATTTATAGTTTCCTTCAGGATGGTCAATTTCAGTAATGCCCACTTATTACTGAATGTTATTTGACTCCGACTTTTTAATTCATTTTTTAGAAATTCACCCATTTCAGCAAAATTTGTTCTTTCAAAATCCAAAACTTAATTTACTAAAGTGCTACCAGTCTCTTGACAGAAATAACTTACTACATACTTCCACCAACGAGGCAGCCAGGGATCCTAAAATGTGCGCTCCTTTTGAGGACATGCAATATGAATGGTTCTACTTTTCAAACAACTGCATAATATGTCTGTATAATATATAGGAATATATACTACAGTAGAAAGCAGGGATCTTAAAATGTGCACTCCTTTTGAGGAAATGAATTATGAAGGCTTCTACTTTTCAAACAACTGCATAATATGTCTGTATATTATATAGGAACAAATACTACAGTAAAAACCATATTGGAGAATTTCCCGCCTCACCACCTGCCCCCTCGATTCTGTCCCCTCACAACTCCTATGATCTCCCTCCTCCTCCATCCTAAGCTCCCTCACCCACATCTTTAATCTCTCCCTCTCTTCTGGCGCATTCCCCTCCCCTCTGAAGCACACGCACATCACTCCCATACTTAAAAAGCCCTCCCTGGATCCCACCGACCCAAGACCCAAACAACCTTAGACCCATCTCCCTGCTGCCATTCACATCCAAACTCCTTGAGTGCTTAGTCTATAATCGCCTAACCTCCCCTCCTCAACGACAACAACCTCCTCGACCCCCTACAGTCCAGCTTCCGTCCCCTACACTCCACCGAAACTGCCTTACTCAAACTCACCAACAACCTGCTAATGGCCACTATTCAGTGCTCCTACTCCTTGACCTCTCCGCGGCTTTTGACACAGTCGACCACCCCCTCCTCCTCAAAAAACTACACTCCCTTGGCCTCAGAGACTCTGCTCTCTCCTGGCTCTCGTCCTACCTATCACAATGCTCTTT